>NC_083634.1:14518000-14775500 GCF_963584025.1 Labrus mixtus | reverse complement strand
GATGTCGATGGGGATAGAACCAAGAGCTTTGCCTGTGCGTGTAGGTCAACAGAAGAATGTTATAAAAAGACTTGGAGATGCTGGGGATTGAACCCAGGACCTCATACATGCAAAGCATGCGCTCTACCACTGAGCTACATCCCCACGTTTTCTAGATCTGGATTGGCATTTAATACAGAGGCAATAATTTAGCCATGCAAGAAGAAAGAGTACTAAGGTTGACTAATTGATGTCGATGGGGATAGAACCAAGAGCTTTTCCTGTATATGTGCTCGTAGGTCAACAGAAGAATGTTATAAAGACACTTCGACATGGAACCCAGGACCTCATACATGCGAAGCATGCGCTCTACCACTGAGCTACATCCCCATATTTTCTAGATCTGTATCGGTATTTAATACAGAGGCAATAATTTAGCCATGCAAGAAGAAAGCGTACTAAGGATGACTAATTGATGTCGATGGGGATAGAACCAAGAGCTTTTCCTTTACATTTGCTTGTCCAAGAACGAGCTCATTCCACAATGTTATGCTGTATGTCTGGAGCTTTTACTGAGCAGTTTTAAGGTCAACAGAAGAATGTTATAAAGAGACTTGGAGATGCTGGGGATTGAACCCAGGACCTCATACATGCGAAGCATGCGCTCTACCACTGAGCTACATCCCCATATTTTCTAGATCTGGATCGGTATTTAATACAGAGGCAATAATTTAGCCATGCAAGAAGAAAGAGAACTAAGGATGACTAATTGATGTCGATGGGGATAGAACCAAGAGCTTTTCCTTTACATTTGCTTGTCCCACAATGTTATACTGTATGTCTGGAGCTTTTACTGAGCAGTTTTAAGGTCAACAGAAGAATGTTATAAAGACACTTGGAGATGCTGGGGATTGAACCCAGGACCTCATACATGCAAAGCATGCGCTCTACCACTGAGCTACATCCCCATATTTTCTAGATCTGGATCGGTATTTAATACAGAGGCAATAATTTAGCCATGCAAGAAGAAAGAGTACGAAGGATGACTGATTGATGTTGATGGGGATAGAACCAAGAGCTTTTCCTTTACATTTGCTTGTCCAACAATGAGCTCATTCCACAATGTTATACTGTATGTCTGGAGCTTTTACTGAGTAGTTTTAAGGTCAACAGAAGAATGTTATAAAGAGACTTGGAGATGCTGGGGATTGAACCCAGGACCTCATACATGCGAAGCATGCGCTCTACCACTGAGCTACATCCCCATATTTTCTAGATCTGGATCGGTATTTAATACAGAGGCAATAATTTAGCCATGCAAGAAGAAAGAGAACTAAGGTTGACTAATTGATGTCGATGGGGATAGAACCAAGAGCTTTTCCTGTATATGTGCTCGTAGTTCAACAGAAGAATGTTATAAAGACACTTCGACATGGAACCCAGGACCTCATACATGCGAAGCATGCGCTCTACCACTGAGCTACATCCCCATATTTTCTAGATCTGGATCGGTATTTAATACAGAGGCAATAATTTAGCCATGCAAGAAGAAAGAGTACGAAGGATGACTGATTGATGTTGATGGGGATAGAACCAAGAGCTTTTCCTTTACATTTGCTTGTCCAACAACGAGCTCATTCCACAATGTTATACTGTATGTCTGGAGCTTTTACTGAGTAGTTTTAAGGTCAACAGAAGAATGTTATAAAGAGACTTGGAGATGCTGGGGATTGAACCCAGGACCTCATACATGCGAAGCATGCGCTCTACCACTGAGCTACATCCCCATATTTTCTAGATCTGGATCGGTATTTAATACAGAGGCAATAATTTAGCCATGCAAGAAGAAAGAGAACTAAGGATGACTAATTGATGTCGATTGGGGATAGAACCAAGAGCTTTTCCTTTACATTTGCTTGTCCCACAATGTTATACTGTATGTCTGGAGCTTTTACTGAGCAGTTTTAAGGTCAACAGAAGAATGTTATAAAGACACTTGGAGATGCTGGGGATTGAACCCAGGACCTCATACATGCAAAGCATGCGCTCTACCACTGAGCTACATCCCCATATTTTCTAGATCTGGATCGGTATTTAATACAGAGGCAATAATTCAGACATGCAAGAAGAAAGAGTACTAAGGATGACTAATTGATGTAGATGGGGATAGAACCAAGAGCTTTGCCTGTGCTTGTAGGTCAACAGAAGAATGTTATAAAGACACTTGGAGATGCTGGGGATTGAACCCAGGGCCTCATACATGCAAAGCATGCGCTCTACCACTGAGCTACATCCCCATATTTTCTAGATCTGGATCGGTATTTAATACAGAGGCAATAATTTAGCCATGCAAGAAGAAAGAGTACTAAGGATGACTGATTGATGTCGATGGGGATAGAACCAAGAGCTTTTCCTGTATATGTGCTTGTAGGTCAACAGAAGAATGTTATAAAGACACTTGGAGATGGAACCCAGGACCTCCTACATGTGAAGCATGCGCTCTACCACTCAGCTACATCCCCATATTTTGTAGATCTGTATCGGTATTTAATACAGAGGCAATCATTTAGCCATGCAAGAAGAACGAGTACTAAGGTTGACTAATTGATGTTGGTGGGGATAGAACCAAGAGCTTTTCCTGTGCTTGTAGGTCAACAGAAAAATGTTATAAAGACACTTGGAGATGCTGGGGATTGAACCCAGGGCCTCATACATGCAAAGCATGCGCTCTACCACTGAGCTACATCCTCATATTTTCCAGGTCTGGGTCGGTATTTAATACAGAGACAATAATTTAGCCATGCAAGAAGAAAGAGTACGAAGGATGACTGATTGATGTTGATGGGGATAGAACCAAGAGCTTTTCCTTTACATTTGCTTGTCCCACAATGTTATACTGTATGTCTGGAGCTTTTACTGAGCAGTTTTAAGGTCAACAGAAGATTGTTATAAAGACACTTGGAGATGCTGGGGATTGAACCCAGGACCTCATACATGCAAAGCATGCGCTCTACCACTGAGCTACATCCCCATATTTTCTAGATCTGGATCGGTATTTAATACAGAGGCAATAATTCAGACATGCAAGAAGAAAGAGTACTAAGGATGACTAATTGATGTCGATGGGGATAGAACCAAGAGCTTTGCCTGTGCTTGTAGGTCAACAGAAGAATGTTATAAAGACACTTGGAGATGCTGGGGATTGAACCCAGGGCCTCATACATGCAAAGCATGCGCTCTACCACTGAGCTACATCCCCATATTTTCTAGATCTGGATCGGTATTTAATACAGAGGCAATAATTTAGCCATGCAAGAAGAAAGAGTACTAAGGATGACTGATTGATGTCGATGGGGATAGAACCAAGAGCTTTTCCTGTATATGTGCTTGTAGGTCAACAGAAGAATGTTATAAAGACACTTGGAGATGGAACCCAGGACCTCCTACATGTGAAGCATGCGCTCTACCACTCAGCTACATCCCCATATTTTGTAGATCTGTATCGGTATTTAATACAGAGGCAATCATTTAGCCATGCAAGAAGAACGAGTACTAAGGTTGACTAATTGATGTTGGTGGGGATAGAACCAAGAGCTTTTCCTGTGCTTGTAGGTCAACAGAAAAATGTTATAAAGACACTTGGAGATGCTGGGGATTGAACCCAGGGCCTCATACATGCAAAGCATGCGCTCTACCACTGAGCTACATCCCCATATTTTCCAGGTCTGGATCGGTATTTAATACAGAGACAATAATTTAGCCATGCAAGAAGAAAGAGTACGAAGGATGACTGATTGATGTTGATGGGGATAGAACCAAGAGCTTTTCCTTTACATTTGCTTGTCCAACAACGAGCTCATTCCACAATGTTATACTGTATGTCTGGAGCTTTTACTGAGTAGTTTTAAGGTCAACAGAAGAATGCTATAAAGAGACTTGGAGATGCTGGGGATTGAACCCAGGACCTCATACATGCAAAGCATGCGCTCTACCACTGAGCTACATCCCCATATTTTCTAGATCTGGATCGGTATTTAATACAGAGGCAATAATTTAGCCATGCAAGAAGAAAGAGAACTAAGGTTGACTAATTGATGTCGATGGGGATAGAACCAAGAGCTTTTCCTGTATATGTGCTCGTAGGTCAACAGAAGAATGTTATAAAGACACTTCGACATGGAACCCAGGACCTCATACATGCGAAGCATGCGCTCTACCACTGAGCTACATCCCCATATTTTCTAGATCTGTATCGGTATTTAATACAGAGGCAATAATTTAGCCATGCAAGAAGAAAGAGTACGAAGGATGACTGATTGATGTTGATGGGGATAGAACCAAGAGCTTTTCCTGTATATGTGCTCGTAGGTCAACAGAAGAATGTTATAAAGACACTTGGACATGGAACCAAGATGCTGGGGACTGACCTCAGGACCTCATACATGAGAAGCAAGAGCTTTTCCTTTACATTTGCTTGTCCAAGAACGAGCTCATTCCACAATGTTATGCTGTATGTCTGGAGCTTTTACTGAGCAGTTTTAAGGTCAACAGAAGAATGTTATAAAGACACTTGGAGATGCTGGGGATTGAACCCAGGGCCTCATACATGCAAAGCATGCGCTCTACCACTGAGCTACATCCCCATATTTTCTAGATCTGGATCGGTATTTAATACAGAGGCAATAATTTAGCCATGCAAGAAGAAAGAGTACTAAGGATGACTGATTGATGTCGATGGGGATAGAACCAAGAGCTTTTCCTGTATATGTGCTTGTAGGTCAACAGAAGAATGTTATAAAGACACTTGGACATGGAACCAAGATGCTGGGGACTGACCTCAGGACCTCATACATGAGAAGCATGCGCTCTACCACTGACCCACATCCCCTTCTTTGCAGACCTACATCGTTATTTAATACACAGGCAATTATTTCCCAGTGCAAAAAGAAACAGGACAAAGGATGGCTTATATTGATGTCGATGGGGATAGAATCAAGAGCTTTTCCTATACATTCGCTCATCCAACAATGATCTAGTTCCACATTGTTAAATGTCTGGAGCTTTTCCTGAGCATTGTTAAGGTCAACAGAAGAATGGTACAAAGATACTTGAAGATTCTGGGGATTGAACATGCAACGCATGCACTCTACCACTGAGCTATATCCCCATATATGTGGTCTGTATTTCATGCAGAATCAATAATTATTCTTTGCACATGAGAAGCATGCGATTTACAGTAAGACTGAGCTACACGTCTTCAGGAGACCATTAGAAATATGTATGGTGATGCTGAGGATTGAACCCAGGACCTCATACGCTCTACCATTTAATCACATCCCCATATGTTATTGTGTCTCAGTCTCTATTTTGGTTCACAGTTGAAGATTTCCATGTTGTAGAAGGTTGTTGCATGTTTACTTGCAGTACAGTTTTTTTTAAATCTTTGTGCCGCCCAGCTTGAAAATGTAATGCCCTTTTTGTTGAAGTGTTTTCCTTCTTCTTACTTGCCTACCTCTGAACACCATTTCCGCACCCCCACAGCTGCACTTGGATCCACATACATCCCAAAAGATCTATTTCGAGTAGCAAGAATAATGACTCTGAATTTATTGTCCTTTGAGAGTAGGATTATAGTCCAATGGCCCACAGCCAAGTATTATGAAATAGCAAACCAAGTTGTCTTCCTGAATGCTCAGAATAAGCCATATTTCTTGTATTACATTACAATGATAATGTGAAATTTCATCACTCCCCAAAGGCAACTTCTCTCCAGAGTGAGTTGAATCCTGGGAGCTTTTTCAAATTTGCTTTTGTGGAGTGAATGCTTGCAAATGTGTTGGTATTTACTGTGTTTACCAGCGCAGGGAACCACAGTGTGGTTTTGGACATTTTGAAACCCTGTGTCCTCAGTTAATTAGTGCATTATTTATGCTTAAAGCAAGTTACAAAGGTTAGGTTAAATCTATTCGTAGATGCTTTGAGTGTAAAATGAATCAATCCGATCATAAAACCGCCATTCTTTGTAAAAGCCAAGTGCAACTTCATCTTCGATAATGCAACTCTTAAAATAGCAAGAAAATACTAATAACGTAAGTAAAAGAAAAAAGACAAGTGTCCTCATATTCAGATATTAGTTTAACCAATCAGGTAAAGATTTTCTGATGTGTAGGGCTGGCCGCAACTATTGGAGGAAAACATTCTTCCCTTTTTTTCCCTCATTGAGAAACAGTGGTTGTAATAGAAATAGCTCCAAAATCCATTCTATTTTAACGTATCCCATCGTTTTAATCCCAGGTGTAAGGCAAGGTTGGTAATTTTCGAAAACTAGCCTGATTCTGAAAGTAGCATTCCCTCAGTGCTCCATGGTCTACACCCACCCCCTCCCCTCTGTGCTCGCTCAAAAGCCATGGTCCTCACATACATGCACAAGCGCCATTGGTCCAGAAGCGGACCTCAGCTCATGCTTTGAGTGTGGGCTCGTGCATGCATGGGTTAGAGAACGAGCAGGGAGACAAGTAGGCATGATTGGTTCATCAGATTGGTACCTCGTGGCAGACATCGGTCAAAGTTTTAACATGCTTACAACTGCTACAGATGACAGATTTTCTTGATTCCTTTTTCAGAGCATATGAATTATTAATGTCTGTCAGGACCTAAAGACAATGTCAACCAAAATCTTAAAAAAGTGTGTCTGGAGAAAATTACAAACCCTGCCTTTAACTTAAAGATTTAATTAGTTTGTAGATTGTTCATGTTCAATTGTTTCATGTGCCTGCCCTACATACGAGGCAGTATTGATGCTATTTGTGACCATCAGTCTTTTGCAGCTAATGCCCGTTAAACTCAACTATTGTTGATAAAACCAGCCCTACATTTTTGTGGAATTGGGCTGAGTGTAAAAAACACTTTTTTATCAGCTTCTTTTACAATTGCACATGTGCAGTCATTCACCCAGGGCTACCTTCTCACTCTCAGTTTCTTTCTCTCTGTCTCTTTGAATCAGTTGACTTTCCATCACAGTCAGCGATTGCAGTTTGGTGTGTGGTGGACAAAAGTGCACAGAGGTGCTCAGGAGGAAACCCCACCCTGTCCTGATGTTATTCTCTCATACACCCAACAGCAGCTACCACAAAATGTGTGCACAGACAGGAAGCACACTACTCATACGCTCAGATTTTATTGGCCATAATTCAGAAGATACAAATCTGTATTTTCAGTTGGTGCCAATCTTTTTATATCTTAATATAGTGAAGGATGATTGACAACAATGATACATCAATTTCAGGATTGCATGTCTTTCATCTTTGCCACACACACATGGTTCCAAGGTCAGGCTGTTCACACTTCTGTGTGATGTTAGCAGAGCAGCAGGTGGTCATACAGAGAGGCTGGCATCACTCATCACACCAGGTTATGGAACCTATTAGTCCCACACAGAGAGAGATATACTGGTCGCTCTGCATCCTGCACAACATTAGGAATACAAAACAACCAGTCCTAGAGGGGCTTTAAGCCATCAAAATAGGGCCCATAAGATTCTTAGGCATCTTGATAGGGTTATATTACCATCACTAAACTATTAAACAGATCAACTTGATTTCATTTTCCCAGGATGTCTGTAATTTTCACTGAGCAGTTTAACCATGTTTTGGGAATCTGCAATGAAAAAGCACTCCCACGTTACCATAGGTCTCCAAACATTGTCTTTTTTTCTCTATAAACCTGTATTGAAACTTGCTTTTCCTTCTCACATTCTCCCTTATGTCTGAACAAAATATTTTTTAACTTTCTTAACTCCTTATTTTACGTCTCAATTGTTGAAACTGAGTTCAACCCTCGCCAAAACAGCCATGTTAAAGAAAACAAACAATTTCTTGTGCTTGTGTCTGTGTCTTTTCCGGTCCTCTTCATTTTAACCTGAGCATACACAGGCAGACTATATGTCTCGCTTATCTAGGCTTTTAAGCTACTTAAGGAAAACAAGGTCATCCATTCCTTCTTTTTGAAAGGTTCCTTATCATTATGATCTCACAGCCCTTCTCCCATTTCCTCTCTGTTGTCTCTTCTAGTTGTTTCTTTTGTCAAATTTATCTTAATCTATTTGTAGGTGGACATCAGCCTTTATACTTTGAAGACATTTTACAACACTTAAAACATTTTATTTGTGGGTTGAGTCACTTTAAAAGTGAGCTTTGTTTCCTTTCAATTCAGTACTGTTGGAGATTGTCATTGTAAGGTATTCAAAAAGATCATATGAATCTTTTTTTTCTGCTTTTCTTTCCTTCTTCTGCAAGCCTTTCCCTCTCTCTCCTCTCCTGTCTCATACTGTCTGCAGAGCTCTTCTCATCATCTGCCCTCTTGTCATTTCAAATCTTCAAAGTCCTCCAGCTGCCATCCTCTCAGAGTCTCTCTGTCCTTCCCTTCCATCTAACCCCCTCCTATTTCAAGATTCTGCTTGAAACCAGACAGTTGAGCTTTTGCTATCACCTCACACTTTACATTTACACTTTACACATCTAGCTGATATTTGTGCTTACTATAACGTGATTTATTTGAATTAATCCCCAGAAAGTGGTAATATACCTAATGAGCTTTCATAAAACGATGCCCCCTGTTTGGCCTTCTCTAAAGTATTTATCTCTTCTTTTATTCCCTGTTCTCGTGCCTGAAGTCAGCCAGATAACAGCCCGTGTCGTCTTGTCCTTTAAGTGTCCGTCTGCTTTAATTGTTTCCATGACCGCAGAGCTTCATCATAAGTGACTGCTAGGCAATTAGGTCACACAGCCACTGGTGTGTTGAGCGCTTGTGTATGGACCAGATGATCAATGTCCTATTTGTCATAGTCTCAAACTACATCAATGAGCCATTCATCGTTAATGCACACACAGGCACACTCAGGCAGACAAGGACAGAGTGCGTGCTGTCAGTGTCTCTGTATTTGAAATATTGATGTCAGAGGGAAATTCCACAGACGTACAACTCTTCCTTTATCTTAATGTTTAGGTTGTGAAGTTGGTGTCACAGGATGCATTAGGTTGATATCACAGTTAACTATGTTGTTGTGTTATCAGTAATGTGCCTTTGTAACTTTAAACACAAGTTCTTTCATGTTGCTGAATAGGCCTTCCAGAGATTTAATCTCTTATCAAGGATTGCTAATTTAATATTCTGAAGGATAACAAACTTCAATGTAGAGTTTTTTGTTATGATCTTGATGAAATATAAGACAATGTGATTAATTAAAGTTTCATGCAGAGAACAGCATCCATTAGTCTGTATTTGATCAAGCTGATATCAAAAGGTGAAAAATTGGGATGTAGAGAGAATAACACTGCCTTCTGCTCCGGTACTGCAAAATGTGCTTTGACTTTTCTCCCTCTCGCCGTGTAAACGTTTACCATACAGGTATCAGCTGGTGGATTTGTGTGACCTCTGTCAGTAACTTAATGATGGTGACATCATCCTGGAGCCTACTGTTTGTTTGTCCGTCTCACACAACACGGCTGCAGGAGCAGCCTGTGCACTGACACACTACCATCAGAGAAGTGGATTTTTGTTGTATTTGTAATGTTAATGTTCGTAGTTGGGGGGTAAAGGGATTTTAGATGGTTGTAATATAATTAGAATTGCAGCAATGTATGTTTAACGAGATGTAGGTAGCTGACACTTGTTAGGTGGACTTTGAATTCTCAAAAACCAGTAAAGATTTACATTACAGTAATGTAACATTCAAATTAACAGTAAGGACTCAAACCCTTTGGCAGAATTGTGAAAAAATAGCCCAACCTTCTCTGAAAACACTCAAAAGTAATTCCTTAAAAAGATGTCTCTGGGGAAATTAAAGCAAAATGAAAGTCATTTCATTTCCATCTAATCAATTTGTCCTTTAAGGTTATTTCTGTGTGTGTGCATGTGTGTGTGTGTGTGTGTGTGTGTGTGTGTGTGTGTGTGTGTGTGTGTGTGTGTGTGTGTGTGTGTGTGTGTGTGTGTTTGTGTGTTTGTGTGTGCGTGTGCCTGCAAAGGTGAATCACCAATAAGTTTGCCCTTTTCATTTTTCCAACAAGTAGCAATGGCAGAGATTCAGAAAACACACAGCACCACCAGGTTGTCAACTAAAGCAACAGCAGTGGAATGAATGTTGAGTGTTAGATTTGGAGAG
Organism: Labrus mixtus; assembly: GCF_963584025.1. Classification (NCBI taxonomy): domain Eukaryota; kingdom Metazoa; phylum Chordata; class Actinopteri; order Labriformes; family Labridae; genus Labrus; species Labrus mixtus. The sequence goes on along the minus strand of NC_083634.1, from coordinate 14,765,362 downwards.
GTCGAAAAGCAAAACACTTGAAGATCAATTTTATTAATTTTCTCAGGTGGGTTATGCAAGAATTGTTGCAGCCAATGTCAGATGGCGTCAGAGACAAGTCCGCTGTCAAATTATTTTATGGCAAGCTAAATAATCAGAAACTGTCTGGTTTATTATGGCCCATCCTAGTAAATAAGTTCAATGTTGCTTTGCATGCTAGTAGTCATATGTAGCACAGTAGTAAAGCCCTTCAGCTTCACAAACCATGCAGAGAGGCAGAGAAAGTTATAGAGGGAGGGGCTTTTTTTATTTGCGGTTATATATTAGTTTGCCACATTATTGTTTTTCTCTAATTTACAGTGTCTGCTTTTTTTAATGATCTTGTAAACATGCGCCTAATGAAATGAGCAAAGACTCAGAAATGGAGACTTTTGTATCAGTAGTCGGCCTGTGAGTATAAACACATTCTTCATGAAGTGAGATAAGGCTGCTGCAAAGACACAGACAGCGTTGCGTCATTTCACCACAGCTCCTCGCTGTCTCGCCAAGCACACACGTCAAGGTTAACTACCCTCACCTATCTTCTTCAGTCAGTGATACATTGCTTTGAGGAAACCAGTGACACAACCACCCACAAGACAGACTTCCCCAGTTCTGTTCATGCTGCTTTAAGAAGCAAATCATCTCATTTCCTCTCCTCCGTTCTCTCTCTTATATCTCCTTCTCTCTCTCTCTCACGCGCACACACACACACACACACGTTCACAAAAACACACTCCATGGTCTTGATAAAAGTGTTTTTGACAGTGTGGTCTATCATGTTCTGGCCTTCTCATGGCCCTCTTCTCCGTGTAATTCATGCTGCACCCGTGTTTCTCTATCTTTTCTACCCCCCTCTCTTCCTCCTTCCACTCAAGTTCCCCAGACAGGCACATTATCTGAGGGAATGGCGATTGATTTTCTACAACCTATTTTCCTCCAGCTCTGTCTGTCTCTTAATGATTCGTCCCTTTTTTTTCTATTGCCGCCCCCATTAATCCAAAGATCGAAAATATCAGAGAATTCCAACCAGCTGTTAGATCCACACTTACGGCAAGGTGTGGCATGTGTCAGATATCAAATCTCAAATTATGTTCATGCTTGTTTGATACATTTAAGGAGAACCTGAGGCCACTCTTTCACTGTCGTCCTTTATTATTGTTCCTTCGCTCAGTGAGAATGAAACAAATAATGCCCATCAACAAAAATGTAACTAACACAATTTTTACTCTGGCTCTGGATACGTAACTTTTGTACTTTTTTTGCCTCTGACAGATGAAAGACAGAATTGTAAGATTCTCTTTTTGTCCCTTAAAGCCTCTCAATCGGGCCCCTTCTTCTGTTAACCTCTCCTCTGTCAGTGCCTCCTGATCCTTTCCTCTCCCCTTAGTCCCATTAGTTATCTCCTGATGGCTCATTAACTATTAAACACCAGAGAGAGGGGAAAGGGAGACGAGGAGCCGGTAAGGTTTGTGTCTACTCTGTGATAATAAATGGACGTTGGGGGATGACAGAGGAAGAGCAGGCGAGAAGGGTAGGGCAGGTCCATCGGGTCTTTTCTGTAATGATAAGTGGGTGTCAGCAGGAAAGAGAGGGGAGCATCTGCTTTCTGTCCGAGAGAAGAGATTTGCATTAAGCTCTCGGAAACTGCCAGAGAAGCACCAGATTTGAGACTTTAAGGCAGGCTGCTTTGTATCTCCATCACCTTTTATTTAATAAGAGATTTAGTTTACAAAAGTCAGCACTACTTCCATTCACCCTTCAGGAAATCTACACCAGAAAAACTTTTTTTTGTTAACAAAGACAATGAAGCCGTCAGATGACAAATTCAAAAACTGTTTGAAAAGAGATGATTGAATTTTGCTGCCATCTAGTGGTCAGAGATATCATGAAAACAAGATGTTTCCCCCAGAATGTCTGGCCGTGCTTTTATTTGGGACGTGTCTATAAAACTATTTGGGACTATAAAACTGTAAACAAACAACACAAAGCTGTGTAAACATATCAGAATGTCTTTAGTTGTTTTAAGCATATCTTAGCGGAAACATTTTGCATGAAAGATGGATCAAATGTTTTTTTCCATAATTTCAATTATTTGCATTTTTAAAGCCAGCACGAGCAGCAGCGTCCTCCCTGTCTCTCCTGTCACCCACTGAGGTTTCAATTTATTTAGTCCTTATCCAGATCATCATGCAGGAGACACTGACAGGCTCACATTCTGTCTATGCACACACACACACACACACACACACACACACACACACACACACACACACACACACACACACACACACACACAGAGGTACACTTGTAAGCATCATTCTTTCTTTCTTTGTTGAATTTCATTTTTACCAGGGTAGGAAGAGACTGGACCTAAAATAAGGATGAACTTTTATTTTGAAATTTAAAGGAATACCTAAACAATTGATGTGTTCATCCTCAGACAGTCTGATGTTGGGAACCGAGGTGGATCTGCAGCAGGTGGAGAACAGTGTGCTCGCCATGGAGACCGTGTTGAAAGCGTGGCTTCAAGAGCAGGGAGGAGACAAAGAGCACCTCCATCTCCTGCTGCCCAGTCTACGAGACAATCCCATTCCAGGTACAAGTTCTGCTGACAGGCATGCCTTGGTGTAGTAGCAGCATGGGTGTAAGTGATTTCTGCTGATAGAGACAAAACAAGTTGAATATTGATTCAAATCCAGGAACACAATTCTCTCTCAGTGCACTGCTTGCTTTATTTTCTAATGTGACACGTGTACATGAATCCAGAACTTAACCTACAACTGACCACAAAATTAAATAGTGTTGGTATCAGGTTGAAATGCTAAGAACCAGCATGAGATGTTGTTCAGGCAACAATTGAATACAGCAGTTGTATTACAGTAATATCAAATGTCTTTATGTTTGTCACTGTGTAGTGTGTATCAAGTGTGACATGCAGGAGCGCCTCATAAGCCCAGCACTCATCCCCATGAGCTCCAACTTGGAGGTGAAGACAGAGAGCATCCGGGACTTCATGCCTATAACGAAAGGATCAGCCAATCAGAGTCAACCGCCGCAGACACTTAAAGCATTAAAGTAAGAGACAGGGCTTCAGGGAAATGTCATACAAGTTGAAACTTTTTCCTACCTTTTGCATGTGTTTTTATTAGGGATTATAAGTAAGATGGGGTTTTTTTTAACACTTTTTAGCTCACCATCTTTAACAAAACATTACAAATGTCTGTTTTCTTGAGAAATAGTGATTAATTGAGATTTAGGGGGGGGCGCAGGATGTGTACAAAGTAAAACAGGAAATGACAAAATATTCAAATAAATGAATGACTGTAAAAACATGACTGTGCTGGTATACATTAGACAGTAGATGATAACTTTCATAGTCAAATCACAGTTAATATAAACCTTTTTTTTTTTACATACTGCATGTGTTGAGTCTTTGTAAATGTATCTCAAGTGTCTGTTTAAACCAGGGATGTCAGACATACGGCCCGCGGGCCATATCCGGCCCGACAGCAGGCTTCAAAAGTAAAATTAGTAAACAAAAGTTTTACTAATAATAACAAAGCTTCCTATGGAGTGAGCCACTAAGAGCAGCTCGTGCAAATAAAAAACAATCATCTCCGCCATGCGTGTGTGGACCGTCTCCACACATCCAGACTAAGTGTAGGTTGTGGACACCGGCATTGAGCCTGATGCATCTCCCGACTAGTTTTACCTCTTGTTATTGTAAAAACAGTAAATTAAAATGAATAATAACTGATTTTATTTACAGATGGTTCATTTTTAGGTCACCCAGAGGTGAACGTGTTGTGTTGATCACCTAAAAGTTTCAGCGCCACATCACTTCTAAATGCAGTAGCCTACTGTTGCGCCTTTATCACCAGCTGACTGTAAAAATATAACTTTTACTGAACATTTCATTCTTATCCAAAAACGATATCACGCACAGGCTGCCCGATCATACAGAGGTCCGCTGGTTTAACCGTGGAGCAGCGCTAAAATACTTTCTCGAATTGCGCACGGAGATGGCACAGATTCATGGCGCATAAAAAGTCAGTGACAGAGTTAGATTACGATAGTGCGGACACGTAGAAGAACGGACTGCCAGACTCAGATCAAAAGTCGTTTAACTGAGTTCACTTAGTTGAAAAACGTGCACTCCACACGGAGCTGATCAGACGGCAGTGCGCAACGGTGAAGGCTCAATTTAAGTCTGTTGGTTTGGAAACTTGTTATCATTTTATAATGCCTCACACTAAAATACCTGAAGATGACTTCGGTCTTGCATCAAAGACACTCTGTTTGTTTGTGATAACTTATTCATGTGAGCGGGTTTTATCTGTAATGAACCTTAACGAGTGCAAACTGTGCTGTGGCCTGACACACACAGATCTAAAGTATCTCTCTCTCTCTCTCTCTCTCTCTCTCTCTCTCTCTCTCTCTCTCTCGCTCTCTCTCTCTCTCTCTCTAGTAATGCATTAATCCCAGGGCAGGTAGAATAACCTGTGTCAAAGTTTGTATAACCTTGAACAGCAATATTAAAACATAATATAATAATCTCAAACAAAACATAATTATTGTTTTTTTCTTCTGTTGTGCGGTACATTTAAATATTTACATGTGCCAACATGCAGTTTGCAATGACAGAGTTAACCCCTTTCCTAATGTACTTTTACATTTTATACTTTATATCCATGTGTTGAGTTATAGTGAAGTCTGCAAAATTAGTCCGGCCCACTTGAGGTCTCATTTGAACAAATCCAGCCCCCGACCCAATAGAACTTTGACATCCCTGGTTTAAACAGTTATACTCAGGAACTGTTGGTCATCACCTCTAGACAACAAGAACATACTGGAATGAATGGCTCTGTTGTTCAGAAGCTGAAAGTATTCTTTGTGAAGTCCAAAAATATAAACAGAGCATCACATAGAACAAACTGATACAGTTTCTTCCCGTGCACCTGATTTGCATTTGTTTTACATTTTCCACAGCCACAGCAGGATGTCATGTGTTCCTGTGAGTGAGAGGAGTGTTTTGCATACCGGTCAGTCCAGAAGTAATGGTTTTACTGAAGCGACATTTAAATGAAGCTGGAGGACAGAGACGGGATGATGTCATCCTCTGTCTCTGTGCTCATGATGATTTATGTGTTTGCTTCCAGTCAGTGCAAAAAACTGTTTGTACGAGTTTCAAAAGAGTGAATGCTGACTTCTTTGACATTCAAAGTTTGACTGTACAGTGTTATTAGCCTGAATAAGAAATGCTCCTAAACAGTGTGGAGAATCAAGTGTCCATCATTTCGGGTATCCATGGTAACCAATGTTGTGTATGCTTGTGTTGTGTGTGTTTGTGCTGCTGCAGGACCCTGCGTGCAGATGGACTGTGTGAAAGTGTGTTGTATGGCTTGCCGCTGGTTATCCGCCCCACCACCTGCTGGCAGCTGGACTGGGATGAAATGGAGACCAATCACAACCTGTTCCACGCTCTTTGCCACACACTCCAGGTGTGTTGTTGTTTGAACTGCTTGTCTGATCTCATTCATCCATGCACACTCATAGCCTGATAGCTGATCCTTAAGAAGCAGGAGTGAACTGCAGATCATCTGATTGGTGGATAACTTATCTAGATCAAGAGGCAAATAATGCAGTCGCACGAGTGTCCCCTTGAGGCTCCAAGAGACCAGGAAGTCACATACACACCCCGTTCTAAAATACCCATTTGTTTCCTGTCCTCAGCTTTGAATTGTGCTTTATTTTTTTAAAGTCTAAAGGTGAGCATTTAAATCACCAATAGCCCTTTTATTCTGAAAAAGACTCCTAATATGGTCCTCTCATACATTTGAATTCTTTGACAAAAGGTATTAGGAATACCTCAGGACCCCGATGGTTCAGACAAGGTCTGAAAATATGAGTTCTCCCTACTTGGTGAAAGTAGTTCTTTTCCACTCAGAACGAGGTCACATTTCACTCCTCTACAAAACTTTCTTTGCATGTGTGTGTTGTCATGTGCTTATGGTGATATCCCCTGAGAATCAGACCTTGGGATGTTGCAGATAGCTTTGATGTGTAACTAATGACTCAAGGAGCCTACTTTGTTAAAGCCCCCCCAGTCGTCCTGGGTGTAATACACATGAATGAAATTGTTTGATGTAAGATTTGTGTTTCCCTATTTCAGAGTCGTGACTTGTTCCTGCTGCTGCAGATGGAGCCCACACAGAGGTCAACATCTGGAGGCACAGGTCATTATGTGTACGGTTACCAGTGTGTGTGTGTGTGTGTGTGTGTGTGTGTGAAGAGAGGCGTGCTGTGGATGTGTCAGTCCTTTGGTGGGACATTAATATGTCCTGTATATGTCTCTACAACACAGGTGTGTATTCTCACTATGTCCTCCAGCCATCCTCGTCTCTCTCCCTCCTTCTGAAGCCTGTGGTCTGCAGAGATCTGCTGCTGCCCTGCTCACTGCCTCTACCAACTCGGGAACCAACACCTGATGCTCTGCAGGTTCTGCAGGTTAGAGACCTGTGATCATTAGAGGAGTACAGAAATACACAGAGGGATCAGAACTCAAAAGCAAGAAAAAAATACATTTAAATCCACATTGCATGTTCTGACAGAGGACAAAGAGCAAAGGAGAGATTTTCTCAGTGTCTAGTTGCATGTTACTAGTGTGTACAATTAACACGTTCAAAGCCCACAGATTAAAGATCAGACATTCACTTACGGTTGTTTTCTGTTTGTTCCTCTGTCAGGGTTGTCTCAGTCAGCTGGAAGAGGAGTTTATGTTCAACCCGCTTTCTCTGAGCAGTAACCTGTACCAGCACCTCAAGAGCAGAGGCGTTCTCTCTCAGCCAAGATACCCATACAGGTCAGAGAAGCATGAGGAAACGAATGATGAATGGGGTTATTGATCCGCTTGCTGTCAGATAAGATTATTAATATGAGTTTAATAAAAGCTGGTAATTGTGAGGACAGGTCATGACATTGATGATTGTTGATTCCAGGCTACATCCAGCTGCTTCCCACAGAGATCAGTCTCAGCCACCAGAGGGCCCTAAATCCACAAACAAAAGACAACCGCGACAGGTAAGCACATCTTAAACTGAAGCTTTATGACGGTGCAAAGAGCAACATGTGCCGCTCATAAATGAACACATGACATGAGCGAAGCCGACAATATTCAAGACAGATTTGACAAGAAGAAGAAGAAGAAGGAGGAGGAGGAATATCTTTATGAACCTTGTTAGGGTTGTGTGCAGAGAGTGAGTGCAGCAGTAAAGGAACTTCCTCTTCACCCTCAATTCTAAGTCAACCCGATAGATGGCAGCACTTACCATTTGGCATACAAAACATAAATCCACTGACACAAGCAGAAACATGACTGTCAATATGATGTGCAGGAGAGTGGAAGTGATTCTGACAGACAGACTGCATTAACACAAACAGTGGCTCAACAGGAACTTAAGTAGGAGTGAAATGAATCAGTTATTGTTATTGTGTGGTGCTCTGGGACGAGTTTGGAAGTGACCTTAAAGAAAGACGTGTTCAGAATCTTGACATTTAGAAATCAAACCAGCTGTAATAAGAGCGGCCCTTCATGCAAAGGTCTCAACATGTAGTTTGTCATTTTTTTCAGGCTGTCTCACTTTAATAAGTTGCATCATTTCATCCTTCACTGTCATTTTGTTACGTGAACTGCGGCCTATAAGCTGTGAATCTGTGTAGCTGTTGTCAGTTTGACCTATCAGGACTTTACATGCAAATAGTTCATTACAGCTCTGCTGATGTTCTGTTTGTACTTTGGCACGCTCTCTTATCATCCACTGCTCTTAAACTCACCCTAAGCTCTCTTTACTTTGTTTTCTGTTATCCTGCCCATGTCCCCCGCCTCCTCCTCTTTATCTCTATTTTTCCTTATAAGACGTTATCTGTCTTGTCTTCTCAGCCACAGAACCAGGGTCGCCAACAGGGAACAAACAGCAAGGTCAGGGCCACTGTGGCTCCCTTCCCCTCTTCCTCTTCCTCCCACTCCTCTTCCTCTCTGGGACCTCCTCCTGCGAAGGCCTCTCGTCCCTCTCTGATGCTCTTCAGCAGCAGCAGTGGAAGCCGCAGAGCGCCGGCTCCTACCCGTCAGGTCATGGACGAGAACGGTGACAACGCCATGATAATACAGTGAGAATGCTTCAGTGTGGGTGGATGAAGTGGACTGAGGGAGCCTAACAGCAGCAGAGAGAGAAGTGGTGTAGAGTATTAGTTATTTGGTTTTATAAACTTCTGCATCCTGGCCTGTCACTTCAAAGGGCTTTTTTATATCAACTACAGGATGGATTATTCGGTAGAAACACACAAGAGAACTCACATGAGGATAATACATCAATATTGTGAAATTATTGAGAAATAATTCAGCTAGTGAATGAGAAGAAAACATTCATTTGCAAACTGTCCCATACTGTGAACACATGCCATTCTTCTTTTTCTCGATTCTTGAATTCATCTCTGTTTTTTTTCTCACCACACAAACACTATTAGCCGGGGCTAAATTTAATTTGTGTGTGTGAGCATGTGTGAGAAAGAAAAGTTTCAACTATCTGCCCTCTGCAGAAGACTTCAAAATCGCACACCATGAACAATGAAAAAAAAGAGAGAGAAAAGATTAAAAGAGTGAAAAATGGAGGAAAGGAACATGAAGAGTCAAACATGGTGATGAAAGTGAACATAAGGTGGGTGGTGTGCAAGATCAGAGGGAGATAAAAGGATCTATAAAAGCATGCCCACATCCACATACAAACTTCAACTCAGAAAGAGATTAGCTAATTATTGTTCAGACACAGTGATGCAGATATTCTCTGTCTGTAAACTCGACTGGTGCATATTAATAGACTTGTGATATAGCTGCGTATCACACATTCCACTTCCTTTCTGCCCTTAAGCCCCGGTCTGAACACAGCTCCTCTGTTTTAATGAGACACAGAATCAGGCAGCAGACAGAGGAGCCTCTCTGCTCGCCCGCACCCCCACAGCCAGCTCTCTCTCTCTGAGGGTCGAAGTAAGTGTGAGGCGGGTGTTGACAAAAAAAAAAACAACAGGTCGTTTTTGTTTAACAATTCCATTTAGGTTTAGAATGAAGACCAGCAGTGACATCATCGGAAGATGTCTTTACAGTGTGACTTTTACAAACATGAAATCATTATTCAATCATACGCACACACTCACGTTGGTCAGTTAGTCATCCCTCATCATAAGTATTATTATTAATGTATTCCAGTGAAGGAGCTTTGTCATCCATCCACACACACACACACACACACACACACACACGAAGGCCTAATCAGTCTCCCGCCATTCCACCCCCTCACTGAACCTTGTAACATCAGGGACTACCGGCTACACACTCGCGAAAGACATGATGATGACGTTGTGATGTCACAGGACTTCCCGCATTCACAATTTACATCCACAACGATCCTTTTGTCTCTCGAGGGAATTTGACGAGACCTCAGAAACTACCCACTGACATTTGATCCACTTTCTCTCCGGCTCATGCTGTCCCTTTCCCGCCTCGCTCACTCTGTTCTTTCTCTTTTGCGATTTTTACACAAGCAGTCAATTTCATGAGTTTGCGTAAAGTGAACGACATCATCTCCTCTGTCTCTCCCCCCCCCCCCCCCCCTTAAAAACAGTTCAAAAGGCTAAAGCCGAACTTCCTGTTTATCCCAGAGTTCATTTGCCAGCCTCCTCTTTGAATGTCATAACTGTTAGAGATTAAAGGGGCGCGACAGACAGTTCGTTCGTTCATGTTAGAGAATGTTTGACCCATAGCAGGTCTCTTTAAACAAAGTTCTTTGTTCGTTGTTGTTTTTTTTATTCCACCCTAATGACATCTTCATCCCATTGTTTGGACACGTGTGTCTTTGTTCAGCTGACATGTCGCATCCTTTTAGAGTTTCAATCTGATGTATGATCTGAACTGCAAAATGGATTGACATCGAGGGAGGTCATTTGTTCACTCTGTAAATGAATATCAGCTCTTTGTATTTATAAACATATTTATTACCCTCCTCCTCTCAGATTGGTGTTTATTTACTGTTTGTGTATCTCCTGACTCATCAAGCAGTGAAGATGATTTGATGGTTCTTTCACATCTTGGAAAAAGAAACCACTGGGTCCATCCACTCCAGAAAACAAGACCAGATCAAGAAGAGTTTCACCTGTTAATAAAGCAGCTCCTGGTCACTGTCAGGTGTCATCAGGATGTCAGTGGTCCAGTGTGATACGTCACCGTCACCATCGATGCTGGAACCACACATGACAAAGAAGCTGTTGATCCGGCTGGTAGTATGTTGGAGGTAGTGACACAACAGATAATAAATGCTGAAAATCAAACCTGTTCCGGGACGGGAAGAAAAAAAACAACTCACTGTGTGCAGGCCTGACAGTTTTTAAACCCCAGATGCTGTAAGGTGAAGCCAGGTCAGATAATGGTATTATTGGTTGTTATGTGGATTGGGATTTAACAAACTGCTTGAGCATGAAATGAATCCCAAATGTGAATCCAAAAGAGTTCTAAGAGACCAGAGAGGTGCAACATTAAGATGAGGTAAATAAATATACATTTTTAACAAACAGGTAGTAACAGTCGAGTATACTACAACCTGGACACTTATAGTTATACACCTTCAAATGGCAGTCACATAAGTGTATTTAACTATAATAACATCAGTTTTCATTTTCATTCAGATGGGTCACCTCCAAAGGGTCATTGGTGGTATGTTCCTTGTAATTAACCTGTAATCCTTGCCTGTGTAACCAAAAGGTTCCTCTGAGGTGAAGAGAGAAACTCCACCAACCAATCCGAGCCGTGATGCTGTATGCCGAAGGAAAGCAGAGTAGGTTAGTAAAGCTTTGTTCCTACAGCACCTTTGCACCACTATCTCACAGAGCATGAGAAATGGATGCGAGAGGGTTGTGGGATGTTCTGCTGCCGAGTGCAGACAGAGATCATGAAGTGTAGCAGAGACCGTCTCCTACTCGGTAAGTTTTGATTCGTCTTTTCCTGAGGGTGGGGAGGTGACCTTTGTCTCTTTTTGCAGACAGTGAATAGCCTACATGTCTGTGTGTGTCAGCCAGCAGGGACAGGACAACACTCACTGTCGTAGTGCGTCTTCGGCTCAGAAGTTCTGTATTTGTTGTACATGGATGTCACGGCTTCCTGTTTCTCAAAACTGATTTTTTTTTTTGCCATTTCAGAAAGTATTTTTAAATCTTTTCCATTCTGATCTAAAAATGATAGGCCGTTTAAGTCTGTCTGGTTAAAAGTGGTAGCATTAGCATTTCTTCTTTTGCATTTGATTATATCTGAGTCAGGGTAATATTCGTGCTGTTTCCTGCTTTGTTCTCATTGTACTGTTTTTTTCTTGCAGTAGGAAGAAGAGAAAAAAAAAAGCCCCTCTGTTAAACTCTTTCTGTCTTACAAACAGTATATTTCCTGGAATTGTCCGCAATTGACTCCAATCTGCAAGCAGCAACAGAGGAGGAACTCAAATAATAGTGACAATTCACATACAGGTCACAGGCAGAGAATAATCAACTCTCTCACAAGCAGAGATGAGTGAGAACAGAAAGAGGAAGCGCACGTTACTGAGGAGGAAGTGAGGAGGTGAAGTTAGGAGGCCACAGGACCTGAAGTAGATTCCAACTGACAGAAATGCGAACGGTCTGTACACCTACGCAGGTCTAGAAACTTTTGCTAAGTCTGGAAATCCAATACAAAGTCCTGAACATGATTCACAATGAAACCGGCCCAGATTACTAACCCAGCTTTCAGGCCGTTTCAGAGAGATAATGGCATACTAAAGACAGCAACAGAAATTACTTAATGGGCTTTTTTAAAATGCAGGAATTTTCCCCTTCACAAAAACGGGGCGATAACTGAATGAGAAACCGTCTTCATTCTTAGAGCGCCAATTCATAACAAATGTGGTCTCAAGACACTCTACAAAAGAGCAGGTAAAAGACCTTACATTTAGTCATATCATCATTTCCTTTAGATCGCAACGTGAGTCGAGAGAGAGAGAGAGTGAATGAAACTCTTTCAGTGACATAAGACTGAGTGGTTTTGCCCACGCAGAGCTAAGTCAGGGAGGTCTGCGGAGTCAAAGGCAAGAGGAAACCGGTTTCATGTGTGTCTGAATGCAGAACACACAAATTCCCCATTGGGTGTGAAAAAGAGAAACTGCTTATATTGGGTTTGCACTGTGATCTTAAATAGAACGTGGTAATGAAGCTGTGTGACTGAGATGTTTATATTCAGTAGTGCACCTGACAGATGTGAGGTCTGAACACATCTGCATGGTCAACCGTCACAAATGCGGTCTTCTTATATGTGTGTATATTACTTTGTGAAAAAAATAGCCTATTGCCGAAGCAGAATTAGAACGAGCGGCAATCTCTGGGTGTTGAAAAATATAATATAATATAGGAAGTGAACAAAACTGCACCTTGAGGCTGGCTGCAAAAGCCTTGAAAGTTCAAAAACAATAAGTCATGTCTTTATTGGTAAGAACTGCAGAATCTTTTTTTTATTACTCATCTATTTGGATTACATTAAGGCAAAGAGCGATGCATAATTCGGGGCTTGGCTGATCTGACTGACGGGCCGGTGCTGTTTGCCTCTAGCTATTTGCCAGAAGGTTAAAGACCCGCCTCAGCTCTACCTCTTTGCCTGCTGCCATAGGTTGACACAAAGTTAGATTGAGACAGCGTTTATGAAACACGGGGAACGCCATCGCTGGGCTTAAAAAAAAAAAAAAAAACTGCGTTTCAGACAGAAACCAACGGGTGACGTCGCTGAGACAACGTCCATGTTTCATTCGGTCTATGATGCCAACATGGTTCCTACAGTACAAAACATTAAGAAGTCATTTAGTAGGGTCGATTTTTTTAAATGGGGTTACCGTAGTAACATAGACTGTGTTTACATCAAAGCAGCTCTTAGGTAATCACTGAATGTTTCACATGTAGCTATGGACCCAGAGAGCAATATACAAAGTTGTTATATCAGCTTGTATCATGTTTATTGGAGGGAAGCTGAAGTAGTGGTTTCAGTGCCTCTTGCTGTTGGACTGATCCGGTTCTCTTTCTGTAAGTTTGACCTTTAAAAAAAAAGATAACCTCGATGGTAACAACAGCATTCTACTTAGAGAAAGGAGAAGAGGATGCAGAGGCCTCAAAGCTGAAGATGAACGTGTCAGGCCAAAGATAGCATAATGTGGCTAGAAATGTCAGACAGATACAAAGACGTGTGTGTGTGTGTGTCATATGTCTTGTAGCATAACATCAAAGGGGAGGTTCCTATTTCTTTGAAAACTCAAGAGTAGAGTTGATATGAAACCGTGTGGGATTGAGGCTATACAAACCTTAAAAATGAATCGCACTGATGTTAGCAGTGGAAAAATATGTGCAGACACCGAGTCCAACCCTCAGCAAACTTGACAGCAGCAAGGCGTGTTTGTATCGTTCTCTCACATGCTCACCAATAGCTGTCCCACACATGCACACACTCAGCAGTGAAGCAGCCAGTTGAGCTGTTACGCAGATGTGTGAAAGGTCAAAAGCAGCTGATGAGAGAAACGTGAAAGCGGAAGGAAAAAAGTGACAGAGAGAAAAGAGAAGTTTTTTTTTTGCAACATGTAAACAGCTTCCATTTGATTATTTCCAATGAGGAAGTGTTGGACCGTATAAACAATGTTGACAACGTGAAAACAGTACCATGTATTGTAGAGACTAGTGTGTGTGTGTGTGTGTGTGTGTAATACCGGTACTTTAGGAGTTCACCCTGAGTTTAATGAGAAAGACAGAAGTTTGTCCTCTTGCTTTTTCTGTCTGTTTTTCTTCCTCCACTCTGAAGGGGGGGGGGGGGGGGGGGGCTGATGGTGTAATCCAGTTACTTTTAGAGGGCTTTCCTGTCCAGAAAGTATTCTAGCAGCAGGTGGGGAAATAAAGACAGAAGAAACAGGGATAAAGAGGGATGACAGGGATAAAGAGCAGCAGCAGTGACGGGAACAGTCTGTACCTGATATGCAAGCCAAGCAGACACAGACAGGTTCACCCAGCAACTATTCAACATGCCAGCCTCTTTCAAATCTCTTCTTTTCTTTCTGTTACTTCTTTTTACATCCCCCCCCCCCCTCTGCTCGTTAATAACACCAGATGCATTCTTCAACAAGCTGTTTTTGACAATGTTTCCCCCACTGTCCATCGTGTGCTTCACGGTATCTCCCTGCAGTTAAAATGCAGAGCGTGTCTGACACAAACCAGCCGCCATTAGCCGTCTCCACAGCAACCAAACAACAGAATTAATGCAGAGAGGGCAAGAGGAAGGAAGAAAAGACGAGGAAGAATGAAGGTCTTTGTTTCCTTTTGATGAGGCGCAACTATAACGGTGTGATTAAGTGGATGGAAACCGACTGGAACAACAAAAACAGAGCGTGGCAGACGGGGAGAGGTGGAGGATGAGGTCAGACTGTTTTACTGTCCTGTTTGGTCCAAGACAAGAAGACTTTCTAAAAGATAAGTTCTTGACGGTCAAAGCACAGCGAGTAGAAGTACTGATGTAGCAATTAGAGAAGTTCTCTAGTTTACAGATCCACCGGGGAGAAGTTTCTGCAGTTTTTGGAGGCATTTTTATTAGTTGTATTTACAGACAGCACAGCTGTTTCTGAAACATACTAACACACATACAGGGGAATGATTAGTTTCATATTTAATTTTACTGTACATAGACACATAATTCACACATTAATTCACCTGTGCAGGAAGTCGCCTCTGTAATTCAGTGGCCACATGGGCTACATGTGACGACCTAGTTTTCATGCTTCTTGCAGAACAGTTAGCATCAATGTTTTTACATTTACTGGATCCTAAAATACAACCACATTGCATGTTAATATAGGCTGTAAATGATTAAAACCTCAGAGGTTTAACGGGATTCAGGAAGACAGATCAGGCCAGAAAACACTATCAGAAGACAAAGCTTCTTTTGGTAGATTCAACGCCTTAAAGTTAGCTCTCACCCGTCAAACCACAATTTCCAGCCGTCCCAAAGTCCCCAAATTGCAGAATAACGCAAAAGCAGCAGTGCAAAAAAACATGTTTCACAGTCCCTTCATACTTTTGGCATACATTTAGAAACTAAGAGCCAAGCCGCTCTCCCCGCTTGTTAAAGTGAAGCCTGTCAGCCGACGCTCCTTTGGCAGACGTGTGTGGTGTGTGGTGTGCGAGTGTGTGTCCAAGTGAAGTGGCTGGTTTCAACCACAATGTGGATCGGTACTCCAATTATGGGTTTGACCATGCAAACACTCACTCTTTCTCAAACACAGACACACACAGAGGGTGGCCCTTAAACAGTTGCACTACATGTTTCAAATGCTTGCATAATGTGGTCTTCTCACAGTCTGGAGCGACTCTACTCTGAATTGATCTATTGTCTTCATTAATGATTCCACAGACTGTAGAGACGCGCTTAGACCTGGACTAAAAGTATCCACCAAAACTGTCTTCTCAGTGTTGTATTTTCTGCTTTCTTTTATTTTCCCCAAAAGAAGAGACCATACAGGATGTCAAATATCCCCCAAATTGTCATAGATGATATCAGGGGATCTCAACGACGGAGTGTGTTGCTGACTGCACCACGAGTTAGCAGGTTGACTTTTCTGCTTAGAGACTTTGCTGTACAGTTCCCTCCCATCTCTTCCGCCGTCTCCTCTCCCACCCCAAATATTGTTATTGTTGTTGACATTACTGCCCGGACCTCCAAGTTTCCCAGGAGGCAGAGGCACGGGCTCTTTGCGAGCAAAAATGCCCCTGCTCGGTTTTGGAGTAGGGCTAGGTTTGGGCCACCTCGGAGCTGGAGGTTGTGGCGTTCCTCGACTCGGGCCGAGCTGTGGCGGAGACTGTCTATGAGGCTCTGACACTTTTCCCGGGGAGGGGGCGCTGTAATTCCCGTCAGGCAACTCTTCCTGTCGCCTCTGACTGTGGGGTTCCAAACGGGCCTCGTCGTATATACTTATCCCTGAACTGACCGAGATGGTCGCGCTTCCTTTGGCGCGACCTTCCGGTTCATCATAAATGTGCTCGACAGGAAGAGCAGGAGCTGGTGAAGCCCCTTCTGCCTGACCTCCTGGGGGTCGCCTGTTACTGTTCACCCCTCTTCCTCCTCCTGCAGCCCCATTTAGATTCATGGCGCTGGTTTTCTGGCTGAGCTCTAGGCTGATGTGATCGTACACGTGAGAGTACAGGTCCGGTGGCATCCTGTGCTTGCTGCCATCATGGAGATCCCCTTGGACCCCTCCGCCTGAAGCCTCGTCTCCTACTGGTCGTTGGCGTGGGACGGGCACTGGATGTGTGGCTAGGTTGCTGGTTTTGCTTTGACCCTTGATGGTGTCCACCGGGTCGGAGTAGAGGCAGTCAGTGCTGTGCAGAGGAAGGCGGACTGAATCGACAGGCTCAGAGTAAAGACCTGCATGTTCATCAGCTGAGGAAAGACCTTTAGCTGCTGCCTGCCCCCTAGGGGACCTAGAAGGAGCCACGTCTCCCCCCAAATGACTCAACATGGCTGGTGGTTCTGGTAAACTCCTCCCTTTGTGTCCTGATGTTCCCTGCCCCCTTCCTCCCCCTCCTCCATCTCCACCTTCTCTCTTCCCGAGCACTCCGTCAGCAGAGCCTGGTTTGCTGCCGCCTGAATCCCCATCTGCCTCCCGACTGCTGTTGCTGCTGCTGTCTCCGCTTCCTGCCCCCATGCCAATAGGAACAGCGTTGCGTATGTGCTGCAGCGAGGCAGGGCAGTCTGTTTCGAGGTTGATGGGGCAGCTGAGGTGGCGCTCCTCCGCCAGTACCTTCTGGGACTGGATGGCCTGGTCCACAAGCAGGAAGATGTCGTTGCCTTGTTTTGTCTCGAAAGTGAAGTTACCGGGGCCGGAGTCGCAGCGTCGGCCTGCCTCAAACGAAAACATGACCTAGAAATCAAAAAGGAACATTTAAGAAAATGAAATGGAAAATTTGTTGCAGTTTTTTTTGCAGTAGGAGAAGCTACTGGACTTATTCCAATCATTTATGACTTTTCTTGGTACTGAAAGAATGCTGCTTCCCGTTTCCACTGAACTGTACTTTTCTGTTTCCTCAGCGTTTCTATTTCATAACTTTGCAGCTTTCATTTACTTTTAAATCTCCATTTTAAAAGGCTTCTTTATTTTCTGCAAATTCAAACACATACATGTACAGACTAGTTTTGTTAACTTCCCTTTCTATCTGGTGTATTTCTTCCATCAAAGTTAACAACATGACACATGCATTAATAACAGAATCTTTAAAGGTCGTCAGTCAGTTCTTCATCTTCGCATCAAGTTAAATTAAAGTGATAAAAAATAAGTGTAAAAGCTAATTATTGTTTGTGACGTCAAGGCTCTGACCACGTGCAAAAAAAACCCACTGCAGCCGAAAATATGTTATTTCCTGACTACGATCAATCATGACTGTCTGGCCTTAAATCGAACACACAAGAAACGTATTCTGCATGACTCATCACCCACCCGATCTCGCCCGTATCTCCTCAGCAGCTTGTAAGGCCACACCATGACGTTCCTCTTGGTCTTTGGCTCTTTCAAGATTAAGACGTCGCTCTCTGCCTTCAGCAAGTAGCTGCCTGTCAGCCCACAGCGCTCTGAAGCCTCAGTCCGTTGAACGCTCACCCAAAACTCATTCACTGCCAAGAGAAGACAGGAGAGGTGCTCGAGCTTAGAGTCAATTATTTCAAAATAAAATGTTCACATGTTGTGATTCGTTCTAAAGCTGTGTGTGTTCCTGTTTCGCCAGAACCCTTTCAAAGTGTCTTTACTCTTGATTTCAAGGTTGAATAAAAAATAATATCTCAAACATATGATAGAGAAGACTCTCCCTACCCTCCTCTCTGGAGTAGTAGATGAGGTTTTCAGACATCTGCAGGTCCTTTGGTCCACCAATAGAGTCTGCAGCAGCAGAGTCACTGCTGCTACCTCCTCCCTGAGCACACAAAGAGACACAGCTGTATGTGGGATTCTTAAAGCTTTTAATGACCGACTGTTTACACACAGGAGTGATTTTTTTTGGTGCATGTGTCATGATCATGTGAAATAAATGGGATCATGTCCCAGTCTGACAGTCTGAGGGACTGAGTACAAAGAGAAAAAGGGGAGAGTGAGAGAAGCTGAGTGTGCAACGGAGAACGAAGCGGATGAAGTCTTCCTTGTAGGAAACTCCCTCTGGCTTCCTTTCTGCAAATATGTGCAACATTGATGTTCGTGTGTGTGTGTTTGTGTGTGTGTGTGTGTGTTTGTGTATGTGTGTGTGAGTGCACACAATGGAAGATGTGGCCTGAATAGGGACCACATGGCTAGCTGGGAAATTTTGGAAGACACAAAAACAAATGTTCTGCAATCCCAGAAGGAGACTAAATTAGCAGCAGTTGTATCTTTTTTTATGTACCTACACAGATGCTTTGTATTTCATTTAATTTTTTTTTTATAAATTCAAATTCAAACAACGAATGAAAACTCTTAATTAGAGTTTAAGACGGACATAACACAAGCTAGTCAGAAATATCGACACACCCAAATCTTAGGTACAGTATTTCCTAAAGTCAGCATGCTGTGCTTTGTACATTTGTTGTTCTTTGAAAAGTGTAAGCATACCTGAAACGCGATGTCACACATGGTGTCCATCCAGTCTTTGACAGCGTTTTTCTCCGCAGCAAACACATGCGTCTTGTCGTTGGTCTCCACGCAGAAGGCTGACATGTTGTCTTTGGGACAGCTCTCCATCAGCGCCGGCAGGATGGAAATACATTCGGACAAGCGGATGATCTTCTTGTCAAGTTTTCTGGTTTTCTCATTGGACCCGCTCCCCGAGCCTCCGCCGGCCCCAGCTCCTCCTCCTGAGGGTGAGTCATAGAACTCAAGGCGAGCGATGCCGTTTTGGCTGGCAGGGTAGAGGACGAACCAGTTTTTCTTCCATTTCTAACATAAGGAGAAGGAGAGAAAAAAGAGAGAAGCTTCACAACTAATTATCTTACTGAGCAATGGAACAAGGGACTGTTTCCACTAGAGCATTGTTTTAGCAGCAGCAGCATGTAGCTGCTACTAAGCAGAAACTGCTAATCACATAAGAACAACAACAGAGACAAAGTTTGAATCTATGTAGTAAACACAGCGGAGCATTTAGAAGCTAAAGGTAGCCAAGTGTTCATGTCACGGGGCTCAAGTACAGAGCCTTTAGTCCTCATGGCAGCGACCCGCCCGACCTCGGGCCTTTGCTTCATGTCCTCCCCCTCTCATCCAAATGTTTCCTGTCTCTCTTCAGCTGTTCTTTCCAATACAGACTAAAAGGCCCAAACATAAATGAAAAATAAAAAGCTTTTGTTTTCTGAATTCAGTTGACTTTTTATCTGTTTATATTTTTGTTCTTACATGTTTGTTATAATGTGCAGATAAGATATTAAACAGGATGTCAGTTTGATTTATTTTGCCTTCTCCCTCGTGTGTACGTCAAAATATTTTCATGGTTTAGATAATTTTTTGTTTTATTTATTTAAAGTATACAGTGTTAAATACTTTACTTCTTTAGTTTAATTTACCTTTTCTGTCCTTCTTTGTCTTTATGTTTATTAACACTTGTACCAAGAGCAGCACGACAATGGAAGGAAACGTTAAAGGGACTTTAAAGAAAGAACATGAGGTCTGAAAATAAAGAACATCTGATTCTGGTTTTTTGTTATCCGCGTTTTAATCCTGTTCAGTGGGAGGGGGGACAGTAGGTATCAGAAGGCGATAGCAAAGAGTAAAAAGAAGTTTGCAACCAACAAATCAAAAGCAGACAGAGATGAAAGTTTACAGAAGAAGTGAGTCAAAGTGAAATGGTGGGTCTCATACTTTACTCACTGAGGCTTCACATGGGAAGCTGGGGACAGTAAGTTGAACCAGGTTTGAGTCAGACCTGTTGTGCTTTTCTGTCACATCATTCTTTCCCCTCTAGTCAGTCAAGAGGCATTGGACAACACTTGCAGCATTATTCAACCGACTGCTTATAATGAAAACAACAGCTTCTATCTGGCATCAAAAAACGGTACAGAGAAGAGAGAAACTGTGTGACAACGAAACACGAGACCGACACTAGAAAAGACATGAACCCAAAACCAGACCAAAATAAAAATGTAACAAATAGCATGACCTCTTCCTGAAACTTTCAATAATCAATTTGAGCATTAATTCAATACGTCTTGGGCTTGGGTACTCATTCACAATCATCACAAAGACACTGTCTTTTGATCTGTAATGAATTCAATATTTATAACTACAACTTTAAACGTTTATTTCCCCGTCACAGATTTTTCTTAAAGTGTGGGTTTGCTTAAAAAAATAACAATGTGTTTCAAACTAGTTGACAGGTGCAATGTCTTTCCTTTAGGGCAGAAGAGAGGAAGCAACGGCGAACAATGACCTCTTCCTCTGCAGGGACAAAAAAAGGACACGACCAGACAACATGACATGCAACGGCGTACGATAAGAGGCACAGTGAGTGTTTTGAAGACTCCAGATGATAAGTGCAAACTATAGACACGGTGACACACGACGTGTAAGATTATGTGCAATCACTTCTGAAACAAGTACACGTATGATAACGGTAAAACTGTAAGAGACAACAGAAGTCACCGCTTGTTGGGAAGTCCCTCTAATCCCTTTGAATTCCTGGACGTTGTGTGTGTGTGTGTGTGTGTGTGTGTGTGTTTTACTACCCAACATCACGCCACGTATGTGTGTGTTTCCCCCTGTATTCACACTGCGGGGCTCACAGGCAGAGAGCGGCGCTTTTCACATCAGCGGTCAATGGTTTGGAAATTCTTCGGCTGCCTTTGAAAATGTGTCTTAAAAGAAAAATGAGACACTTCCTATCACTAAACGTAAATGCTCTCTAACCTGTGAGATTATTTTTCAGAACTTAGAAAATATTTAACACTACATTTGAAATTGAACATGCAGTTTGACAGACCAGGTGAAATGTTGCCTCTTGATGCTGGACCTGTAAATGTTAGAATATTTGAATACTACTTTGTTTACACAAAAACAAAAACAAAAAAAAGGAAATTATTATAAGGAAAGATCTGTTACTTTAACGGTTAGGATATTCAGTTAAAACATTTTGGAACAGAAATTTTTATTGGTCATTACCGGACAATTCTTATATAAGTTGCTGTTCTGTTTGAGTTTCCCAGTGTGACAGTATGCAGAGTGCCATGACCCTGAATTTGAAGCGGATAAATGTAAGGAAGCCGTGTGTGTGTTTGCGCCAGTGTGTGTGAAACAGCTGCTCCATATAAGGCATCAGACCGTTATCAACCAAGTGGAAATTATGCAAAAAAGATCTTGACAGAGAGAGAGAGAGAGAGAGAGAGAGAGAGAGTAACTTCCTCACTCATCTCCTGCCTGTTCACGAGAACACAACTCAAACAATTGTTATTCAAGTGTTCAACAATATTGATACATGAAACACCCTGTGTACTGTATGTTCACCTTTAATGCAGTTACTGACATTTACTGTCACAATGACCTACATATTAGCTCACTTGTTATAATAGTTGAGATCGGTTTGTAAGGTTCCAAAAGTAAGAAGCTAACCTGAAAGGGCGGCAAGGGAAGAGACAACTTTTAGGGCCTGAGATGGATTTATTTAAATGCAGAGTTAAAACTTTCTGTCCCCCGTAAAGCTGCTAAACATGAGACTTAGACGACACCAATAACGATACAGCCTAACATTGTCGTAGTCTGTTATGAATAACATCTGCAGGGATGTACACTCCGGCTTCTTCTCTCTTTTTCTCTTGGCTGCTGTGAGAACAAGCGGCGTAGTGTTATCAGCAGGTGATCGGGCCGTGCTGTGGAAAGTTATTGTACTATTAGATCGACTGTGAAACAACTATTTTAAAGTGGAAACGCTACATATTGCTTTAACAGTAGTAAAATAGAATGGATGACCACTTCAGACACAGGGTTTCTTTCTATCGGTCGAGCTTTTTCTCCATTTAATAAACAGTATTTTCTCACTTCCTACTCCCTGCTCCATCCTTTAATGCAGACTAGGGGAGTGATGAGCCTCCAGAGCTGCTTGTTCAAACTGTAAATGGTACACCACATGAGTCAGAACCATTAGCATTTACCAAGAACTTAAGAGCAACATTTCCTCGTAGTTTACCACTGCATACGTGGTCTGAGTTATTTTTATAATAAGAACATTATAACGCCATGTTCGTGTTTGTGTAGTCGGACCAATGAGCTGTGTAAGAGATGGAAATGTCGTCATACTGCTGTTTAGTTGAACTTGCTCAACCGTGTGCCCACTAGCCGAAGACAGACCTCGATTAGATCTGCAGCAGAGGAGTGTGTGTGTGTGTGTGTGTGAGAGAGAGAGAGTGACCAACGCTTTAACCTCAACAAGCTCAAGACAGAAGTTCAGCATCATAGAGGAGCTGTTTTGAAAGGTTTGGAGGAAAGTATAAAAAGTACACTGAGAAACTTTTAGGTTCTTTTTATGACTACCTGAAACTGAAACACTGAGCTCAAATTCGATTTTGACAATCTGTCAAAAATAAAGATTATAACAGTAATGACTCTACAAAGAAGAATATCTGCTCAGTGAATATTCAACATGGAGAGTCATCGAAAATATTCAAACATTTTTTGATAATCAAAGTACGGGAGTGCACCTGTTTTGTATCTTCCGACGCATTAGGAAAACATATTTTCAAGAGCAGTAAAAAAGTCGGTGAGCAGGTAGAAACTAACACGAGTTCAGCTGTAACATGACATCATATCTAATCCATGCAAATATGACTGAAGTTTAACTATGGAGCCTGTGTAGGATCTTTGTTAAACCCGCAAGCGGAGGTGAAACTGAATCGCAGCTATTATTTTTATTTTTGATCGCCGCAGTTTGCGTCTATGACTGTATGAAAATAGTACAAATCAAATCCCAGATCCCCCGTGCCAACGCTTACCAAAACCAATTATTGCAACCCAAAAGACAAATCCAAAAGACACTCAAACACTAAAAAATGATGTTCTGTTCATGATTCATTCCACCAGCGACAAAGGCCAGAGATAAGAGGTGTCCATGTCCAATCACAGCAGCTACCTGTTACTGTTACAAAGACAATTCAGACAGGGACTACCTTAACGTCATAAAACTTGTTTTTGAGTCTTTCTCAGATTGAAAGAGCGAGAAAGTTCAGGCCGTTAACGGTTAAAACACAACACACCCTTTGTCCTAAATATAATCACTGTGATCCGACTTCATCTAAACAAGAGTCCACTCCCAGCTGCAGAAGAAAGGACTGGACTTTTAATTTGAAGGGGTTAGTTAGCCTGAATTACAGAAATCTTTCAGATGGGATGAAACAAAATGAGCAATCACTGTGAGCTTACTCAGATATATGTTTCTGCACATGTTTAATTTTTCATTTTCCACTGTAAACCACCAAATCACATAATCATACTTCCTTAAAATACACCTACTGCAGAGTAAACAGAGAGAATTACAAACGGTCCTACGTTATGTAACATCGTCATAGTACTACTGATCAAGTGTTTCTCAGATGATTTAGCATGACGTGTGATGAAAACATGAAAAGAAGACACATCCACAACCCCATAAATCCATTATGCAACTATTCCTTAGAAATGAAAGCCTGGTGTATAAATGTAGCCTTGAGGTGTGCAATACCAAACTATCCAGACACACCCTGTCTGTTCAAGCAGAAGCCAGCTCCCTTTATCGACGTCTACCATCAACTACCAATTGCAGGTCTGAGCATCTTGGACGTGTGTGTGTGTGTGTGTGTGTGTGTGTGTGTGTGTGTGTTTGTGGCTGACAGGCAGATACACGTAGAGGCAGCTTATCTCCCCTCACCGCTTTCAACAAGGTGCCATGGCCGACCGCCTCACCATCTCTCAACACACATTTTTTATACCACCCCTTTTTTTTTTTTCTAATTCTAAATACTTAAGATTTCCTCACTGCGTCCGTACTTTAACCGTAAATAATAAGCGCAATCAGTCCGCCACACATTCTTTTTCGTGCTTCAATTAACCTAAATAAATTGATGCAGACTCTTAATCCCGCAAACGTGAATCCGCTGCACGTTCTCTATATCTCTGTGAAGACGTGTGTCAAACTCCAGCCGAAGAAGATGATCTATTCTTTCACTGTTGATAGAATTAGAATAGTTTTTTCCCCATTTCGGTAAAACTGTCAATTTCCCATCAACACAGACAGACTGCAGACTCGAGACAGCACAACTTTAAGAAAAGAATAACACATTTTAGCATGAATGAGATGATGAAAACTGGTACAATGAGTGTATGGTTTTGAGGCTAAGTTAATGTTTTTTCCCCCTTAGCATTACTAAACTCAACAAATTGAAACAAAGCTCTTGGTCGGACGTTGCAACGCCACTCTTACGTCAAGTTTTCCAAACCAAGTTCATGGTTTCAAGCCTATATGAGGATGTGTCTGTGTGTGTGTGTGTGTGTGTGTGTGTGTGTGTGAGGGTCTACTGACAGCTCTATTGCATAATTAACCCTGCAAACTTCACACCATTTTTCAACACTTTTAGCTTCCTGTATTATTCCTCGCTGTGCTCTGCTGCTTTCTTATCTCTGTATCTCCTCTGTTGTAGTCTGCACAGATAACGACATGTGTTTCATCAACGCTGCATTCTTGTTTCTCCGTTTTCTTATTGTTGTTTCTGCTGTTTATAACAAGGCGTTGGAAATGTGTGTTTTTTTTTTTTTTTGTGTGTGTGTGTGTGAACATGAATATCTATTGTCAGGTGCTGAATTCGGAGCAGGAAGCAGGGCCAGAATGTGTTTGTTGATCTGTGTCATATGACCGGCCGGAGAGATGAAGAGACAAAGACCCTCTTACATATCTAAAAGACTAAATGAGGTCTTATCCAGTGTTGCACAGAGGCCCGGGCACTACAACAACACAGACACACCCCCACAGGCAGGTATTTATAAATGATATGTAACTCTGTCACGTCTCGCAGCTCTCTTGTTTTTTCTCTTGTCCATGTGGTCGGCTCGTAAACGCATCCATATTTGCTCACACACAGATGCACTGTGAGTTTTTTTTACTCCAAACCACCACATCAACACAGTGACGACTTCCTCTCTCTCTGCATCTACAGTCAGTCCGTCTTTGAAGGCCCTGAACACAATGACTGACCTGTCGTTGCTTTATTTGTCATGATGTCAAATAGATCTCTCTCTCTCTCTCTCGGCGACAACTGGGAACAACGCAAGGTTAACGCTGCGAAGGCACTGAAGGCAAATCTTTATGCCATCACCATCTCCCTGTTTGTTCCATAAAACCCCAACAACAACATAAAACTGCTGTGAGGATTTGCAGTGCTTCTATTTTTATCTGAACTGACATGCACAGCTATTATTGTCTCACAAAACACATGGTACTCATTTATGACTCCTCAAAAGTTTCCTCAGAGAATCTTTTGTTTTTGTCACCAATGACATCTCTGTTTACAATTTGAATTTGGGCATGTAGACTGTTTAAAGCAGGAAGACGTTTGCTTTAAGTGGCTTCATCCCTCTTTCTGTGCTAATGTCCTCTGGTGTCTCTTCACTCCTGCAGTCTTCTTCGATGGTGTTGGACAACTTTTCGTGACCTTAAACAGCTTCTTCTGCTCGTTGCTGGTTCACATATTGCACATTACCCAGCTTGTAAATTGCATATAACATATTTTAAGGATTTATAAGGGGTTTCTAGCCTCCTTGTCATTTCTACAAAAGCTGTAAGTTTGTTTCTCTTTTGACTTACCTTTCCAAACTTCTGATGCTGCACATAAAGCTGTCCCTCCTTAACGTGGGTGTCCATGCCCCCTGAACACCCCACGACCAAGACGAGAGTTGACTTGAAGTTGACGCCGAAAGAAAGAAAAGAAACACTTCTTTTTTTTTTTTTTTTTAGAGGTTTATGTTTTCCTCTATCTCCTCACAACTTCCCCTTCTCGCAGCTGCGCCCACCAACACGTTTCAAAACGCATTTATCGTTCTGCTCGCGCACACTTTAAGTTGTCATGGTGATAATAAAATAATAATAAAAAAATAAAAAGTCGTAACTGTCGCTGGGTGGTCGCAACAAACTAAGTCCAAATATTGTCGGCCGGTCGCCTATCTGTGTCGCCTCTCTCACTCCTCCTGTAGGGCTGGACCAGTGGAAAGCAACACTTCAAAGGCGGCAATGAACTTCCTGTTAAGCCTTTCAAAATAAAAGTTAAATTTAAATAAAAAAAGTTCGTTGTCAGTTCTTTATGGGTTCGTAATCACGTTATAACACTTAGAAAATAATTATGTAAAAACTTAATTCACCTCGATTTTTTTATTTCACCCTTAAAAAAAAGATTGTTTTGAATAATTTAATGCAAAGCTTTAATTAGGCTGTTGGTATGATTAATCATTAACTTGTTATGGAAGGAATATGAAACTATAACCACAAGATTAACAAGTCAAGGATTTCAAACTACATTTTGCTCTGCAAGACAGAACCTCAAAATGTCAAACCCCGTCCATTTCAAATTACATCATAGTTCACAAAGAAGATGCATGTGATGAAACATGTTTGAAATTCATCAGATAAGAAAAAAATTACTCACAGAGAACCTGAAACATCAGAGAGGTCATGGACTCCACAAAAAAAACCTTTTTTTTAGTTAGCTCCTTATGGAAATCCTGTCAAATCACAACACCCAGGCTGCAGATTTGGGCACACAAAAGTGTTGATTTGGGTATTTGGTAATTTTACAAATGACAATCCGCACTTTTTCTTTCCTAAAAATAATAAAGCTGTAGTGTAAGGCTGTGTATATGCTGCTTGAGCTGTTAATAACTAGGCTAATTAAAGCAACACATCATAAAGTGATGCGTTTTCGTGTCATGAAATGGAATATCATGACAATGAGAAATAGCCTACAAGTTTTATTTAAACATGTCTGACTGTAAAAGTTGCAATAATTAAATGTAATTAAAGATAGATGTTTTGATTCAGTTGGAAAAAGTACATGTCTGTTATGTTTTATTGTGAAATCTGGATTGTTTGACATCCGGTATTAGCCTATAGTAAGACTGTGGGACTTGACGAACCCTTCCTTACAGGAGGAGTGAGCAGCGCGTGGTGAGCGCACCGTGCCGCTCCTCCACTTCCTCTCCTCCCACCTCCACGCTCTTGTGTAACTTCTCTGTTGGTTTCAGCTCTGACACACACTTTCTAAAGAAAATGCAAACTATTTGAATCACATACACTGAGGTATTATTATTGCATATTGCAGAGAAACTTCTGCAACACTACAAATGTTAGGCTTTTTGAAAACTGCTTATTGAACATATATAACAAATATCACAGAGCATTAGTAGGCCTACTCACTATGGAGATTGTGTATTATTGATTGAGTATTTTTCTGCAGCCAAAGATTGATGCTTATGTGTTAAGGAGCCGATGCTGGCAAACACAACCAGCCCCAAAAAATTAATGTGTTGCAGATGCCTCCTGCTGGCTCAGCTCACTGTGAAGTATAGACTCGTTGTTGTTTCTGTTTTCAGACCAAAAACCTTTTGTGACTATTATTCTTGACTCTTAAAAGTGTGGATTTTTCTGTCATGAGTCAGGACACAATAGGAGAGCATTATTTTGCCAGAGTTCCTTCACATTAGTAGGCCAATGGGCATAAATCCCCCATTTTTCTGTGTGTTAAATAACCTCCTTGCAGAATACAAAATGTAAAGTAACTTCCCGTGGCTAATATTTAATAACTTTATTGTTAAGTGTGTCTAACCAAGATCTTCATCAACAGCAAAGGCCATGATCAAGATGTCATCCCGCAACACAGCTGCCACCTTCTGGTTAAAAAAATGCATTGCAGGATGGCAATTAGCGTCTGCTCTCGCGATACCGCCACACTTAGACGAGACTACCCGGACCATAACAGGAACTGAGACCATAGAGTGTAAATATTAACTGAGACATGGCATCGGTGTTCGGCGGAGTTGAGGGGTGAGCACGGGTTGAAAATATTCAATAGACTTAAAAAGATGTATTAAATGTTTAGGAGAACTGTTTATGCCAGGCTTTTAATCTTGTTGTGAAATTAAGAGTTTCAGTCTGACTGTATCTTGTCTTCTGTCACAAGGAAGCTGTGTCTGCTTGTGTGTGTGTGTGTGTGTGTGTGTGTGTGTGTGTGTGTGTGTGTCTCGTGATCTCATATCCCTTGAAGAAGCTTTTAAAGAATTTGTGCATTTCCACGAATGTGATAAAGTGTTACATTTGAAAGTTATCATGTCTTTGTTTTTCTTGCCTAAATGTAGCCTACCATTAAGTTTCAGGTTGTTTTTAAATCTGTTTTATTAGTATTGCAGTGATGTGAAGGCTTCTGTATTGTGCTTCTGTGTTTTTGCTTTTCAAGAGGAGGGACCCACTCCAAAGCAGTGCTGGTCGGAGCAGATGGAAAGATCCTGGCGGAGACAGAGGGGCCGTCCACAAACCACTGGGTGAGCAGAGGGAAGACTTCTGTCTATCTATCACACCTCATTTTTAAATATCACTTCACAAAGTGTGTAAAAGCGAGCGGACCAGTGATTGGAAAAAGTTGGAATTTCTTTAAAGAAATGAATGAATACAAGACTTTTGTGTCTTTCCACCCCAAAAAAATGTTGATGTGTGTATTTGTGTGTGTGTGTGTGTGTGTGTGTGTGTGTGTGTGTGTGTTCTTGTGTCTTTGTGTGTTCAGTTGGTCGGGGTGGACAAATGCATTGAGGCGATCAATGACATGGTCCAGAGAGCAAAGAAGGAGGCGGGGCTGGACCCAAACACACCGCTCTACTCACTGGTCAGTCGAAATTGTTATTGACCACTAACATACATGTCAAGAAGAGCATTCATAAACAAGTTATTATATGTGTGTGTGTGTGTGTGTGTGTGTGTGTGTGTGTGTGTGCGCGCGCAGGGCATGTCTCTCAGCGGAGGGGAGCAGAAGGACGCCATCGACAAACTGGTAGCTGAAATGAAGGAGCGCTTCCCCTCTCTTAGCCAGAACTACTTCATCACCACCGATGCCATTGGCGCCATGGCGACCGCCAGTGACCGTGGTAACTGTTTTGTCTTTGACACTTTTCATTATAGTGCGGATTAAGTTCTCAGCACAAACCTTTTACACCACAGGGCTGACGACGGACACATTTAATCTCAGTTAAGTCATTCTTATATTGATTTGAATACAACATGATTTAAATATTATACATACCTCTCGTTTCAGACTTAAAAACTGAACGCACTTTCGCACCATCAGTATTGAAAGATACACACTTACATACAGCTGAAATTACAACAATAAAATCTGATATCAGGGCAAAGGATGATACTTTACCCTCTTGGGTGTGGCTGTATAATATTGTATGTAGTGTGGCCTTTGAAACGGATCATGACGTCACCTTTGTTGACATATCAGCTCACAGGATCTCTGCTTTCTTTATAGGAGGTGTAGTGTTGATATCAGGGACCGGCTCCAACTGCAAGTTAGTCAATCCCGACGGCTCGCAGATCGGCTGCGGAGGCTGGGGTCACATGATGGGCGATGAAGGATCCGGTAAGCATTGGCCACGTTTATGCGTGAATGATGTATAGCTGATCAAAATGATTTGAGCGACCTCTTGAGAGAACTTTCTATCACTCAGCATTCTGGATCGCCCATTCGGCGGTGAAGACGGTGTTTGATGCCAAAGACAACTTTGTGTCTCCACCTCATGATGTGACGCACGTCAGAAAAGCCATGGAGGAATACTTCCAGGTCAGGCGGAAGCAGCAGTCCGAAATGTGTTAGAAATCAACCAGGGCTTCAAACTGCGATACCTGAGAAAGTCAAATCGGGGTTCAGGGGAATCACATTCATCTCTTTTTTTTTTTACATTGTATGTGAATGAGTGCATTTATTGAAACAATGCACCTTTTATCTCAGGTGTCAGATCTAATGGGCATGCTGCCACACCTCTACAGAAACTTCCAGAAGTCTCACTTTGCTGGTTTCTGCAAGAAATTGGCAGAAGGTAGGAGGCACATCACTTCATACAAAGTTATGTTGGGGAGGGGAGAAATAGATAAGAATTGAAGGTCTAATGAAGAGTATTTGTGGTTGTGTTTAAGGTGCAGAAGCAGGGGATGCTCTCTGTCAGTATGTGTTCACTCAGGCAGGGAGAGTCCTTGCACAGCATGTAGAATCAGTGTTACCTGTAGCACAAGAGGTAAAAAAAACACACACACACTCTGTGCTTCAACTAATTTGCAATAAACATTCTTCATTTCAATTCCTTCTAATCTCCTCATCTTTCACGACAGTCTCTTTTGGGAGGCACCATTGGCCTGCCGATCCTGTGTGAAGGCTCAGTTTGGAAGAGCTGGGAGCTTCTGAGGCCGGGTCAGTGTCCTTCCTCTTCAGAGTAAAATCACTAAACCGGACACTTAAAGAGAGCGAGCTGTAGCAGCGTCAAGGTTCCCCTTTTTGTTACATTTCTTCTGCGTTGTGACGTGTTTGTTTTCTCTTCTCAGGTTTCAACGAGGTGTTGGATAAAGTGGCATCTTCTGACAAATTCAGGGGCCGTTTCCATGGGTACAGCCTCCTGACTTTGCAGCAGTCTTCAGCGCTCGGCGGCGCGAGCCTGGGAGCTCAGAGTATAGGCTCCTCCGTAACTTTGGACTACGAGGCCAACGCCAACATCTTCTACCAACACACTTTCGACAGTAGACCGTGATGAAGGTCACAACCAATCAATCCCACACTAAAGGAACACGTATGAGAGGGTTTATAAATGATACAACTCTAATCATGAAACGTTCTTTAAGGATGGTGATCGTTATGATTTTGTAATGAAGTGATATCACCGAGGTTGTTCTGAAGAAATTGACAGATCTTTGATTTTCTACATATCCATAGTGACTATTCAGACACTTCAAATTGGCGTTTTTTCTGCTTTACTGCAAATCTTTTCACTTTTTAAAAACTTGTTTACATTTGACATTTATAATAAAGATCATTTTGACAAAAAAACATCAAAGTGTGGGCTTTTTTTAACCTCTGGTCACCAAGATAAGATTTGTTTGAGCTGAGACGTGGAAAAAGCATCAAGTCACAGCTCTGTCCTGAATACATTTTTGAATTCTAATATTCCTTAATACCGTTTAGAGATAATTAAAGACGGATACATGTTGATGATAAACAGGAGTACGCTTCAAGAGTTGCCTTCATGCTAATAGAGAAGGACACGTTGTATG
The DNA here is from genome assembly GCF_963584025.1 of Labrus mixtus. NCBI lineage: Eukaryota > Metazoa > Chordata > Actinopteri > Labriformes > Labridae > Labrus > Labrus mixtus. The sequence goes on along the minus strand of NC_083634.1, from coordinate 14,733,934 downwards.
TCCTGGTTCTTTTGGGTCAGTGTCTGTACCATCCTGTTTCTAATCATGTGCACTAAAACAGGTCATCTGTGTTTTTCTCCCCTTTACCTGCTCCTAAAACCTCAAACCAGAAAGTGGCTGCACTGCCCATGATCTAACAATGCATCCTTCATTTTTTTACCAGTACAATAGGCAAAGCACGATCCTGTGCTCCAGTCCCTGTAAGGCCGTCTTTGGACAACATGGCTGCTTCCTGCCGTTTCCCGGTGTGAGGGTTATGATTTGATTGCGTTCCCTTTTTTTTTTTTAGATACTGTAGGACAGTGGATCGGGCCAGAAACCAGGGAGAGAGAGAGAGAGAGAGAGAGCCTGGAATGACATGCGAGAAAGCTGCCACGGGTTGGATTCAAACCCCGGCCGCCCCGCTTAAAGGACTACAGCCTCTGTATGTGCGGATCTGAGCAAATCAAATCTCAGTTTACTGTTGGACTCAGATCTGCTCTGTTAATGTATATCATCCTGTCTGCATGTGCACAGCATTATGGTGTGAACGCTGGCTTGCACATCAAATAAAATGACAGATAAGCTACCTCAGGATGTGGAATAAGCGTCAACAGAATTATTACATTTCGATTAAAAACAGTCGCAGTAACATTCCATGGTCTCTCACTCTGAGGGTCTGACTCCTCAGTTCAGCTCAGCTGTGCTGCTGTGAGGGGAGGAATCACAGAAAACATGAAATGATTTCCTCAAAACAACTGGAGGTAAGTACTCTGACTCTGAAGCCGCTTTCTTTTTGTATTTGTATTATTCCCTATCATCTTTAAGATAAATTATGTAAGAGTGTGCCAGACTTAGGCCTTTTTGGGGGTGTTGTTTTTAGTCTGTTTTGAATTGAAATGAAGAGGTCCAAATGGTTTTGCACACGTCGCTCCTGCTGCTTCAGCGGATTGGTCTAAAGAGTCGACCTGCTCTTTATAAAAGATGTAATGAGATCAGTTTTGTGCGATGTATCAAAATCCTGATTGTATGACTTATTTACTAGATTGTCTTAAAACCTTATCACTGCTTATTACATTTCAAATAAATGGAAAACCTTTGAGGTGGCATGGGATTCATTGTATGTAGTTATTGTGATAGATTATTATCAGACATTGATTAAAATGTACAGTCAATGCAGAACTCAATTTTGCCTGCACAAAAAAAAAACATTAACAGTGCAGTTTGGACTCCTCATAAACTTTCAGAAAAATGTTTCCTAATTTGTGGCATTTTTTTTTCTCTCCAATGGCAAAGCACACGTCTTTTTAAATGTGTTGATGTTACTTATTTAGACCACATGAGGTCACTAGAAACAAGGTATGAACACAAAACGGACATGCAGTCGATAATCACAGGATTACTGGGTTTCCTGTTGATACATACAGCATGGCAGATTTTGAGTAGCTTTATCAGCCGTATTTATTTGGGTTCAATTTTGACTCTGTTTTATTTCTCCATGCTGAAAACAAATAGTATGAAAGTGGTGTGAGTGAACTAAAAGGCAAAAGTTGTGGCAGGATAAACAAAACAGTCATGAAAGAATGAAACTTGGTCAAGCTGAGGAGAAAACTGAAATGTGCTCTAACAACATGGCAGTAAACGCTTCTCACACCGTGATTCATCTGTGCGTATACCACAAGAGTTATCTGTTTACCACCCACCATGTTTATTTTTCATGATTCGATTACTTTTTCTTTTAATTCAAGACTTTCATTGACAATGTAGTATTTTTTTTTTTTACACTTACCTAAAGCGTCTGAATACCTTCTCCACTGTTTGCAAAAAAAAGTTATGCCCGACCACACACACACACACACAAACTGAATTCAGGTGATATTGTCACAATGCCTGTTTTTCTCATTCAGGCTGTGGGACAAATGACCTTTGGGAGATTTGTCACCACTTACAGGAGGGACTATAATCCATTCAGAGAGCACCACCTGGAGGGGAATCCACGGAGGCCTATCACAGATGTTAGAGCTGCCCCTCCCTTTGTCCCCTATGTCGTCTCACCTCAGGTAAGATGGACGAATAGACAGACAGACGGACACACAGATCTAAGACTCACCGTCTGGATGTATTGTTTTCATAGGCTGGTTGTGATATCTGGCCTATATTTTACAAGACAACTAACAGCGACTACGGCTCAGCCGCCTATTTACAGGTAAACAACTTCACACATGCAGTAACTTCATAATGATGTTCTTCAGTTTGATGTACCACCACCACCACACTCAACTCTTTCTCTACTGCATCTTATCAGCCTCCATCGTATTCCCTCCCTCCTGCATCCCTGCCGCGATTTGGCATCCTTCCTCTTCCCGTCTTTGAGGCGTCTGCGGGCTCCACCCTGACTGAAGCCAGGACTCAGGATACAGGAGTCGCCAGGGAGACTTGGCCTGTAGTTTGTGAGGAGGAGAAAGGTCTGCTGCACTATGCAAAGGGTAAGAAGGATACATACATACCGTACATACATACATACCTTTCAGCTGTATGGCTACTCAAGTTGAATTTTTTTTTCGATTGAAAGTGTTTGATCAGCGAGAGGCAAAAGATGAGCAGCAGCACAAGTGTGATGTACTCTATGAGGAAGGTGAGAAAGCTGTTAATATCTTCAGGAGGGTTCATATGCTGCTAAATCTTTGGCTCATGTTCTAACCTTAACCTGGATTCGAACCCTTTTAAAATCCTGCTTATAATGTTTTGAGGGCCTTCAAACTTGAGCGAGCGACAGTTAATAAAGAAATCTCGTCTTTTTTTTTTTTTGTTCATTTGTAGGTGTGATATCGTTGCCATCTCTTGTTTGCCCGGCTTGCTCTCAAGATCACATTCGATCTGTCTGCAGAGAGGCTGAGCTACAGGCCCTACTCCACCTTCCTGTGACCCGTAGTCCAATAATCCAAATCAAAGGTAGAACAACTCTCTCTATCATACACACATATACAGAAACACAATGCCAAATGACAGAGGTTAGGGAGGGATTTAAAAAAAACAAAAAAGTGTGTCCACCCTGACATCATCATATTTAAATAAGTTTCTACACTCATGGTTCTCAGCTGCAACAGTGAAGCTAAGGGTAAGCGTTGGTATGATGTTTACAGTTGTCACACATTGAGTTTAGCATGTTGGCAGCTAAAGTTATTTCAAATCTTACAGGGGTCGGGGTCATTCAAATCTTAGGGTTTCATCCTCAGGATTATCTGGACCTCTGTACAAATGATCATGGCAGCCAAAACTGGCCTGCCAGAAAGTGAGACAGCTGCTCATCTTGTCAGCCTGTATAATGAATGGAAAGCAGAGTCTCAAGTGAAGAGAGCTAGTCGACTGTAAAGTTTGACTGATAATTTGTTCATTTTTTCTGTTTTATTAGATGCCGGAAAGTTGGATAATATTAGCAGCTTGAAGGACTTCATGGCTCGTGGACCAAAAATCAGCACTTTCCTTCAGCCTTTTCCCAGGCAGTGCCTTTGGTAAGCAACTGGCACAAACCTCACTTCTAGCCACACGTAAAGGTCACATTTTATACTTTTTTTCAACCAGTTTTAATATGTGTCAGAGCGCCCCTATAACATGTCTGATCCTGTATTTAAACATGCCTATAAACCCCTCTACTTCAGCCCTGCTCAGAACAGGCTGTTTCTGTGTGTGTACCTTTAAATATGTAAATGAGCTGTGTCTGACCACGCCCCCTCTCTGGAAGTGATTGGTAGGCTAGGCTTTCTTGTACCATTCTCGATTGTTTACGTTGAGAAGGCAGATTGAGAGGGCAGAAAAACACCCAGTTGTGGGAGTGTCTCCTGGGGGAGGGGCTACTGCCCTTTGTGATGTCACAAAGCGAAAATCTCAAAACGGCCTGTTTGAGCACACATTTTCTGAAAAGTGGAGCAGGCAAAAGATGGAGTGGCTGGACTTTTCACATAATGGGGAGGGGTGGAGGGGATCAAAAACCATAGTTAAGTATATTTTAGATAATATGTGACCTTTAATTTTTACATTTTCTTTTAGGTTTGCTCCTCACATGTCGCTCTTTTCCTAACACCTTCTCTGCTTTCCTCTCCCCAGCTGTGTTTGTAAAACCGAGTTCCCTTATAGCTGTTCTTTCACGATGCCAAGCTTCACTCCTGGCGTTCCTTGTAGCAGCACACTACAAGTTGCCCAGAATGTCAACTGTAGGGACCAAAGCAGGAAGCCACTGTTGACAGAGTACCAAGCTAACTACACCGCTAAGGTAAAGGGAGGATTCAGAGGAGCACTGAAGTCTGTATATGTTGTCTTCTTATTTGACCTTGATTTCCTTGTGTGTCTCCTTCTAGTGGACCCAGTCTCAAATCCAGAATCCTCATTTTCCCAATCCCAGGAGTATCTTCCATTCAATCTGAAGCTCAACTTTTGTCTCAATACACGACCGATTATCACAAAGAGCTTGTTTGTGTTTTTGTTCCAGACATTATGATCCCGATCAAAGGGCTGTGTGCCAGAATTAAATGTGAACAACCCGAGCACTATTCAGGCAGGAAGGCTGAAAAAAAATGCACATGGAAAATATTTTCATCTGAGGTTGAAGTCAAGGCCTGTGTTTGTGATTCTCAGTTATTTTGCCTAAGGATACAGACGCTGAGGATGAGTCATAACTCTCCAGTAAATAATCTGCTGGCAGGAACCTAAAGGAGACGGTATAAAGTGTTTGCCTGTCCTTATCCGTCTTTTTGGAAAGCTACCTCCTGTCCAGACGGTTTTCCTCACCAACAGATTTGGAGCAAATTGACGGTTTGTGTGATATTAGGCAAGTTGGGAGGGTTGATCATTTGCATGCAGTACAAGTGCATAGGTGGGAGAAGTGCAGAATTATAACACAGACCGGTCTTCAACTTACCAAAACCAGCAGGAGTCACTCCACTGATCATAGCCCTCCACTCCCAGTCGCCCTGCTCGCTTCAAATCCAAAAACCTGTTTACAAAACATCAACAAAACCGACTCCTCCTTATCTCTACCATCAACAGAGCCCTAAGTCACAAGCTAGACTCTTCTCTGTAGTTTCACAGTGGTGGCGTGAATTACCAAACTCCATTTATTATGCAGCGTCCTTTTCCAGCCTTTTTTTTAGTGTCCCAGCTCTCATGAACACCTACACATGACGGTACTGAGGATGGTGTTGATGCTAATTAGACATAGACAGAAAAACAGAGAACACATATTGTTTGCAAGCAGACAATTCATTTTAAAGTTGTTTTTTTTAAAAGATATTTTGGAGGCTTTTTGCTGAAGAGAGACAGGAAATGATAAGAGGAGAGAGTGTAGGTTGACATGCAGCAAAGAGTGTAGGTTGACATGCAGCGAAGAGTGTAGGTTGACATGCAGCGAAGGGCCGAGGTCAGCGTAACTGCTTCGCTATCGGCGCCCTGTCATGGTTGTTTCTGATGTGATGTGATTACTAGGAAAAATTCTGTGTTCATATCCTGTCTTTCCAGCATGAATAGATGTTGTCACAAAACTGGAGGATTTTTTTTAAGTTTCATGCTGCGTATAGTTAAGACTGAGGTCTCTTATTGTGGTAAATTGGAGATGACTGGAGAAATTGGGTCACTGGCCCTTTAATTTGGTGTCCGGCCACTTGTATACTCACATAGCAGTGCACATGGGTTAATGAAGGTTTTTGTTCAGTGTGTAATAAAAATATGACAAGACTAACAAGGGCATTTGTCTTTAACATCTTTATTCATCTTTTTTCATTATTTTTGTTTGTAATGAAATTCATACTCTGTGTCTTCTGGACCTTTTTTTTCTTCTTTTTTTTTACGGCTTCTGTCATCTAACTCATCTAAACGAATCACCAAAAATGATTTCATGTTGTACAATCCACCTGGCGGACATTCCTAATGGCTTCACCAGGGTGCCATTCAACATCTGTGTTCCAGCACTGCGTGAGGAAGTTCAATTTGACCCAACATTTGACTGTTTCTACTGCTCACTTTAAGAACACACTTGGGCCCCCATGCTGACCAAAAAAAACCCAAACTGGAAAAAGCCTCATTAAAGCCAGAAAAAGTGCTTTAACCTTTCGGACCACCTTAATTCAGGTGCACAAGTGTCTCCTTAATGCTGCTGCAGTGAAATACAAAAAACATTATTGTCAATACCACATAGAAACAGTGGCATGAATAAGAACGTTCACATCACAAGATTTTCTCTTGTGACAATACTGCCTCTGTATTTTTAGGCCAAGTTGGCTGAGAACTAGAAAAGATTACTTGATAGTTGTTGGTTTGAATCCGAGTTTCCTAAAAGACATCTTCACATATACAATGTTTTCCTAGTGGCTCACAATTTAACGGAGGATATACTTTGCACCATGGGGCGATGCTTCTAGGAAAGCCATACCACAACGATTTATGGTTTAAAAGAGGAACTTCCTCAAAAGACGTCAACCTACAAAAAGAGGAAAGCAAGGAAGCCATACTGTCAGCCATTTGATACTGCTTTATTTTGAATGGCTGAGGCAATATTACCTACTAACATTTCCTCCTGCATTCAGGATTGAATGGACACCACAGGTTACTGTACCCAGTAGAGACACAAATGCCTCGTCCTCAAAACTTTACCAAAAAGAAAAAAACAAATAGAAGAGGAGAGGATACTTGAAAACCTGATTTGGATATGGACACTTGATCTGATGCTGGACAAAACCAAGTTTTCCCGGCAGAAAGAGGCAGTGGCATTGTTCCACACCAAATACTCCCCTTTAACAAGGTCGTTCGCTGCACCCCACAAACTGAACTTAAGGATGAAGCCATACCAAACGAAAAAAAGATGACAACTGAGTTTTCGTAAAAAAGGTTCAAAATGCTCTGACCTTCCCTCTACCGTAAGGATTTTTCTTGCTTGACTTCACTTCACTTGACGAAGGATTGGAAACTCGTGCTTCTTTCCAAAGAAGCTGGACAAAAATAAACATGGACTTCCACACAAACTGGAAAAATAATTTCTAAGCCATGATTACAGCTGTCAATGTCCATTCAGCTCACTAAAATCTAGCGTGAGGGGGGGGGGGTCGGGTCTGTATTTGGTTTGAAACGGAGCCTCTGCACATAAAAATAGGAACCAGCATTTCTAGATGCACTGGAGCTGTGATGTCATAGAAGCTTATGACATCATCATCGGCAAACTGTTGACTTGCTGTAATGACTATACAGAGCAGCGGCAGAAACCCATGAAGTCCCCTGAAATGTTTGTCGTTCTCTAACCTCTCTGTCGTGGAACCCCTCGATTTACTGCTCCTGTGATTTAATTTAATTTAACAGCAAACAAATGTACAAGTATGTGACATATTTTTTTTTTTTTTTAAATATTTTGGGTTGAAGTTTTTTTCTGGCATCGCTCCTTGGTAGCTGCCGCAGATCTAAGGGGACGTCAATGACTTCTGCGTATTCTGTAAACGTCAACAATGTCATCTGAAATGCGATGATGAGCTAGCGCCCGCAGTAGGGCGTTGCTAGTATTACACCCATCCCCCACCCCTGTTCCCAATGTCCCTTAGTTTACAAGAAACAAACAGGAAATAAAAAGATTAAAGAAACAAAAAGAAAAGAAAAAAAAGAAATCCCCCCACCCCCCAACTGGGCCTGCCAGCACGCCACTGACTTCAAGTGTGTAGATGTGTGTGTGCATGCGTGTGTGCGTAAGAATCAGTGTGTGTGCGGTCTGGGCCGCAAGAGTCTCTGAGAGTATGTGAGGACAGGTGTATGCGTGTGTTTGTGCGCGTGTGGAGGCTCCATGGGGGTGAGGGGGACTCCTAGTATTTCTTCCCCGGGACAAACTCCTTCGCCTCAGGATTCAAGATGCTCTTCCTCTGCAGAAAAGAGAAGAACAGAGACAGTAAGAAGTTAATTCTGTGAACCCAGGATCAGGGCAAGAGTAAAAACACAGCAGGAAACAGTACAGAGTGCATGTGGGCACAGAACACGTCAACATTTGAACTGCACAAATATGAACCGACAGTTTACCTTTAAATGTCACAACAGCTGCATCGTAAGCTAAATCCAGGTAAATACTTTGTTTTCATTCAGTGAGACGCACTATGGCCACACAGCACAGGGGACATACAAGTGGGGGTCTGGGGTCCTACCACTGGAAATGTCCTGTGTAGCTGTTTAAATCCCATTTTTTAAAATGTGAAATATATAATGTCCTCATCCTTTAACCCTTAGAAAACACTTCTGTGGTGTTAGCTGTCGGTTAACGGACACTTGTTACGTTACTTTGGAGTATGTTTCCAGCGTGGATAATGAACTAGAGTTGGGAAACTTTGATATGATACAAGTAAAAAACTGATTCTAAATCAATGCCTGTTTCAATAAGAAGGCAACAAAAACAGAACCAAAACATTTCTTGTTTTTAATAACCAACATGTACACAGTGATGGTAAATAAAATCCAAAGAGCACACCCCCACTCGTTTTAAATACTGCTCAAAGTCATAATAAGCTGAAAAAGGAAAGACCCATTTTTAAGTATTTAAACCCAGTTTTCACACTATCCAGAAGAAGTGTGTGGTCATGTCACTATCAGCACAGACCCCGTCCTCTGTATATTTAGGTTGTGTTATTCTGTTGATGTCTTTATACACTCCTGGCTGTCAGTCATAATGCAGAGGCGCAGAGCTCATAACTTACAGACTAAAGATTGGACTAAATTAAACTGCAGCCAGCAGGTGACATCCCTCTCTCTGCTCTGTTGTCTGTCTGTCTGTCTCAGACGATAAAGTAAATTGTTTCACCTTTATGAGATCCCAAAGGCACTTGTCTAAACATCTAATTTGCCATCCTGTGAATGAGAACGGTCTGCTTTGTGGGGGCTTTCTCAGAGCTGCAGGTCTGAACGAGGGTGGAGCAGAGTCACGCACAGCGACAGGATGAAGTGCTACTGAAGTGTAAATGAATTCCAGCACCTTACTGCAGGAATTCCCAAAGGTGCAGACTTGTTCTAAGGTCATTTAGAGTCTAACAGCTGAGAAACAAACTGCAAGTAACATGTTCTTTCTCAGTTTCGCAGCTCTGTTTTCATTATGGCTGCTCCTCTCTCATGGTAACTCCGGGTTGAAATGACTGTAGTTTTTTTTTTTTTCTAAGCTTGGGTACTTTCCAAATGAATGGAATGAAAACTTGTGGTCTCAAAAACCATCAAATATCGAACAATTTGAAAACCTTAAACTGAACAAAAGAGCCAAGACGGCTCAGGGCGGTCATGTTTAAAATCTGATAGCTGAGGTCAAGCTGAACACAAACTGATATCCTCGTGGGTAAGAAAAATCTGATGTATGCATCTCTGACTCACCGCCACTTCCTCCAGGTTGCCGTGGTGATCGTTGACTGACAGACCATTGAGCTGCTGCTGCAGCTGCCCCACCCCCTGGTTGTTGAGGTCACGCGAAGGAATGAACCAATCCTGGTCCTCTTCCTCCAGCATTTCCTGGAAGCAGCGCTCCAAAAACTCTTGCTCCAACAGCTCCTCTTCCACCTGAGGAGAGAATGAAAGACAGGTAGATGAGACAGAGGGCAAACATTGTGGGGACAGAACAAGATCGAGGGGGCGGGATTGGAAAGGCTAATTTGTCAGATTGTTTGCATTAAGGTTGTTGGAAGGTTTATCAAATACACATTTTCTTGGCAATAAGGTGCCATCGAGCCATGGGAGAGTGAAAGACTTGAGGTAACTAAATCATAAAATGACCTTACTCTATCATCAGACATGAAGGAAACATGCTATGTTGAAGTGCTGGATTCTCTGACAACAACACAGCAGTCAGTCTGCCCCCCTTAAGTTTAGATTCCAGTAAGGAATTGTCTTTGTTTGTTTTGACCAGAGAAGGGAGGCGGTTTGTAAATATGTTAACACGCCTGTTAAACTGTGAATGGTTATCGATCATCGGTTCATACTGCACCCAAAGACAACCTGAATCAGATTTATTTTTGCTCCTATGTGAGTCTGAGTAGTTTTTATTTAACAGAGTGAACCGCAGTAGTGAGCCCCAGTCAAGCTGGCATGAAAAAAAAAAAAAAAGTTAAAGAGGGTTGAGGGGAGAGCAAATCAGCATTAAATGGTAGAGCTGACAAAACAGGAGAGCGATCATTGTGTGTTGAGCGAGGGCAGAGTTTAATCAAATGCACCGCTGCAGGTTTAATTCGGGGACATATGGAATTAAATTTATACGGCAGGAAAAGGGGGAGGCTGGTGGTCTGCCAGGGGATCCTTTGTCCTTTATCTATTGACTATTCTCAATTAAAGGCACAGAATCAAATAACAGATCCCTGAGGGCCCATCGGAACCAAACAAACAGAACACAACAGGACAGGACTTTACTCATCTATGGGTGGCAGTAGATCTTAGAGGCAGGTACAGATATTTGACTTGTAACGTTGTGGTAGTTGCATAATGTCAATATGGCCTTACAAGGCTTGATGTCTTTGTTCCTCCACCTCTGTGTAGACACACTGATGGCTTTGTCTAATTCTCTGTATGTGCACACATATCAGGCCACCATATCTGATGAAGAAAGACCAAATATGTTCTAATGGGGCATCTAACAGTGTCACACTAAACATGTCAGACACTGTTTCCATAACACTGTGACTGGCATTAACACAGAACACTCTTTTTTTTTATCCATGTCTAATAAATATTCTGATATCGAGACAGACAAAACCAGGAGTTTGTTTTTGGGTTAGAATAAAGAGCTGCATTATCTAAGCTAACATTTAGTCTAAAGGAAGAAGGAAAAATGACGGGACATCTTGTGGTTACTATAGTGACGACCCTGCCGGTTCTTTGTTTGCTTGTTTTTTTCTGTCTGTGAGTTTCAGGTGCTGAGTCGTCTTGGATTGGCAACACCTGGGCCCTGTGTACCTAATCCATGAGAGCAGGACTCACTTCCTCATTGTGGGGGACGAAAACGAGAGAGAGAGCGAGAGCGAGACTATTTAGCCATGCTACTGTATCATTTTGTTTGACTTTCCACCCGACACATCACTCACTTGTGCATACACACTTAGACACAACTGATTTACTGACTTCCACATCTTACAATGTTTGTTCAATTGATGCGTTTCACTTGGGTGAAAATAAACATATTTATGAGAGTAACTCCTCGTCTCCTCCCGTCATCCGTCAGTGGCCTTGAGTCGGCCATGACACTATGGAAAGACAGATGAGATCTAATAGAAAGAGGGGATGGTATTAAGATGCTGAATGCATCTAGTCAGATGTTTTTAATACTTGATTCTTAAAGTTGTTTTGATAAAACTGATCTCTCTGTGCTGCAGTGTCTCTGTAAATCAGATTACACACACGCTGTTCACTGCAAAGATGGTAAAAACAAACAGGAGCCTCACTCATCACTCACTAAAATCTGTTCCAAATAATCAACAAGTAAGAGTGAGTTGTGTTCAAATAATTTGGTTAAAATTGTGTATGACACTTTTGTTTTGAGATTAATCATGCAGAATAAAAAGACGATCTTAAAGGGAGATATATCTTCTTCACCACATGTACGGCGGGTAGGCTGACGTTTGAGGCTATAGGCTTGATTAGCTGATGATGTCTTCATCTCTCATAAGAATACCTTCTGTCTTTTTTATATCTGCTATTACGAAAGTCAAACCTGATTTGTGTTTTATCTGAGAACATCTAGTGAAAAAAACATGATCTGGTTTCTCTAGGTTAAACTGATGATGGTCCTTATTGTGACGGCGTAAAACAAATGATTTTTTTTATATACTTATATATGATGAATCTCTCATAAAAGATTATTAGAACAATGGTTAGTTGCAGCCCTGTCTGTAAGACGTGTAGTGTGAGCACATACCTGTCTGTTATACTCCTCTTCATTCTCCATCCACATGTATTCAGCGAATGGGTTGGCATCGTTGCCCTCTCCTGCGTGCCCATTGGCCACTGGCTCCTTTCCCTCCTTGCCCGGTGCTCCACCTCCCGGAGTCTTGGCCACTTCTGGACCACTCATCTCAGCCGGCTCTGCCCAGAGAAACAATTCCATGAGAGTGACAGTTAGACAACTGGTGAAGAAGTGAATACAGGAACATTTTTGGCACGTCACAATAACGTCCAATTAAACTGCAGCAAAGTAGTGTAGGTGTGGATACGGCAAATGGATTTGCTTAGTCAATAAAAAGAGAGTTGGTTATTCACTCCTGCTTCTAGGAGAGGAAAAGTCTTCATCAAGTCTCACTGCTCATATGCAGTCAAATAAATACAAAATAAAAAAACACATCTGGGAATGATCCAGTCTTCAATTTCCTCTGATTTCAATAGTTCATAGTTCCTGTGGTGCAAGACAAATAAAAAAGGAGGAGGGTTCCAACAGTACCTAGAACTATGAAAAAGTTCCTGCGGCCTGATAGCGCCTATTATTAACCATGAAAAACAACTCTTGATTTACTAGTAGTGTAACAATACATTGTGTTGTATTGTTTTTTTGGTCATGGTTTTCGTTTTTCTTTCTGGTATTCCATTTGAACAACATGAAAAGGGGACAATGAGGAGAATATGGGATCCTTAAAGGTAGAGCCAGTAGCATTGTTTGTTGGAGCTTGTAGAATCAACATTCAAACTAGGCTCCTCCTCCTCCTCCTCCTCCTGGACTCATCATCCCCGGAAGTGCACGCTCACTGCAGGACGCAGTGTGTACGTTTACTACTTGTACCTACACTGCATGCTAGCACAAGCTAAGCGCCGGTGTTTGGCAGCTTCCTGTCCAACCGAACGCATGCCAACTCTGCGCCTGTGGGTAAAAGCCAACACAAGGTTCACCCTCATTTTAGGACGAGCTGTATCCCCGACTGTGATTATATTTTTTATTACTCTATGTTTAAAAGGTAGTTTAGATCTTCTAGCAGAAATTGATAACATCAAAAGACAGCACATCATAAGTATATCACATTTAACTGTGAAAAAAGGATCATCCCTCCTTCTGCAACAGACACAGACTCCTGCTCTGATGATAAATGCCAACCATAATGACATAATCATCAGACTGCCAGCCAGCTCCAACAGACTAGTCATGATTCAACTGCAGGCTCTCGGTGGGATGAGAAGGAAAAAAAAACGATGATCTCAACCAATCTGTGTGCACAGGCAAAGGGTCAGCCTGATACAGACACACCATTGCAATGTCTCACTTGCGAGGGCTCGACTACGAGCAGCTTTTTCCCACCGGATTTTCAAAATCCAAGACATTATGTTACAATGACGCCTGCTCGCTCCTGCTGCTTCTGTCTGTGTCGAAAGTTACAAAATCAACACTTGTGAACCGAGTCTGATTGTAGTTCAGTGTACGCAGTGATAGTCGAGACACTCTGTCCTTCACAGGAGTTCAAACAAACATGCATAATCTACGCAGCTTAGTGGGACTAATGTGACATGTGTCTGCTTGTCTGGTCAGCATAATAAAACATTCTAATCACGGCTCTGATTTTGGTTTTTTGGACAAAAGCAGACTACTGTTTATCCAAGATACCGAAGAGTAAAAGGTAAAGTTAAAAGTGCATAGAAGTTAGACCATAAATGGCTGTTATTAGTATATTTTTAATACATTTCTGGGCTGTTTTCTCTAAAAGGGCGGAGTTGCTGCTTTGGTTGGACAAAACAAGCAACTTGAGAGCGAGTGAGAGGACTCTCTGACTATTTTCAAACATTCTATAGATTTTTAAAAAAAACTGGAAAAACCAATCCCAGTAAGAAAATAAGACAGACTTCCTTAAAAAGGAGGAAGACAAAAACTAGCATTCTCGAGTCCCCCGCCCTGATAATCGATTCCGTAACAGCTGCGAGTCACTTTAGCACGCCTCTGCTAGAGCGACCGAAGAATGTGTGCTGGGTGAACCATTATGAATCAGGAAAAGCGCTGAACCATTATGTACTGCATTTAGCACGTGGACATATTCATATTGCGTAACCCTGTGTTGGTCACCATGTAAAATTTAGTAATCAGTCTAGCATCCTCCATGCCTGCGAGCAGAGTGGGATTTGATGTGGTTATTAAAGGATGATGAACAGAGGAGGAAAGGTAAAAATAAAAACTGTTTAGCAGTAGGATTGCTATGTGATTGGATAAGTCAAGTGGCCTTATGTTGTGTTCAAACACTCAGTTGTTTTCTAGTTGCAGCGGATGTTGACTATTACTGACAGGAAGTTCCTGATAACCGATCCCTCAAAGTTTTGATTATCTCCAGGCTCACATGAAGTCTTTCTTTATACAGAAGTCAAATGTGAATGTTGATTTTGCTTCATTGAGAATGTATTTATTTACTGCAAATCCTTTGTGAGTTTCATATTCATGTCTTAGCTAAAGACTTCATATTGAATGTGTATGACGTGTGGGTTTAATAAAAGATACATTTAAACATGTTGCAAAGGAAATACACGACCCTAAAAGGAAACAGGATGACATTTACATTTGAAAAATAATGTGTAACACTGCTTCAACCAAGTCTAGTCCCCTTTGGATCAAGCTTTGATGGATGTCTGAGAGAACAGTGTGTCTCTGTGTGTGTGTGTGTGTGTGTGTGGGCTGCTGGAACACCTAAATTTCCCTGCTGGGATGAATAAAGTACATCTTATCTTAAATGTGAAATCATTTTATGGACATTGAATTGGGTTATTGTGCACATTTAATTTGCACCTTATTGATTTGTATTTCGACATATTTGTTTACATTTGCAAACTGTTTTTTTCTAATGTGTTTGTTTTGGAAACACACTTGCATCTTGTTGTAAACCTGCTTACCTCTGTGATCACAACTTTATCACCGTGTATTTTTTTTAGATTTGAAACTAAATTTTAAAATACTTGCACTTTATAACGACTCCCCTTTAAGTAAGGACAGAAGACATTTAAACTTTAGCCTGAGCTGCATATATCAAACTGTATATTTGCACACTTGACTGCTTTTTTTATAATAATTCTTTATTTATCTATCAGAGCTAGTATTTTGTACTGTTATCTATGAGTAACAGCTACTTATGCACATGGACCATCCATACCACTTTTTTACCCTGGCTATGTATTGTGGTCTCATGTTTTTTGTATGGGTGGGATATGTATGTGTATATATATATATATATATGTATATGTGTGTTTGTATGTAGATATGTGTTGTGTGTTTGGGTTAGATATACATACATATATTGTATATATATATATATATATGTGTTGTGTTGTGTGTTTGTATGTATATATGTGTTGTGTGTTTGTATGTATATATGTGTTGTGTGTTTGTATGTATATATGTGTTGTGTGTTTGGGTTAGATATACATACATATATTGTATATATATATGTTGTGTTGTTTGTATGTATATATGTGTTGTGTTGTGTGTTTGTATGTATATATGTGTTGTGTTGTGTGTTTGTATGTATATATGTGTTGTGTGTTTGTATGTATATATGTGTTGTGTGTTTGTATGTATATATGTGTTGTGTGTTTGTATGTATATATGTGTTGTGTGTTTGTATGTATATATGTGTTGTGTTGTGTGTTTGTATGTATATATGTGTTTGGGTTAGGGTTAGATATACATACACATATATATATATATATATATATATACACATGTGTGTTGTGTGTTTGTATGCTGGCTGCTGGAACACCTAAATTTCTCTGCTGGGATGAATAAAGTATATCTTATCTTAATCTTATTACAGAATTAAAGATCTGCAACAATCTCAGTATGTGATTTATCCTCAAAGTCAAATTTAAAACAAAAACACACTCTGTTGTAGCTATGGGCATAAAAAAATGACATTTTACAGACTTGAAAAATTGCAAAATGATTCTATTAAATGTCTAAATGTTGTTTATGTTGCAGCCTTCATGTATCAAGTTACCTCTATAGGTGCATTAATTGATCTAATTGATTAGATAATTACTAATACAGGAGGTGGAAGCAGCATGAAAATACACAACAGATTTAAAAGTCCACACGTGGAAAAAGCAGCAGGATGGATTTGCTGTTTTATATATAAGCAAATAAAAAAAAGAAGGATCCCGTTATTTACTGTGTGTGGAAGCTGTTTTACATAAAAACCAGCTACATAACAGATTATGTAAGGTAACAGTGTGTAACAGTAGCCGTGTCGTAGTGTCTTCAGAGCTAACCTGCTAAACCAGGTGTCCAGGCCTACCTGGAAAAGTTGGTAAAAAAGGGCTGGATGGTGATGCTAAGTGGCTAGCTCCATAGCTGCGCTGTCAATTAACGGGCCTAAGGTGAACGCTATCCCAGCAACAACAAAGGGTAGTAGCGGAAAAGTGCCATTTCGGGAAAGTCGGCACCTCTTTCGGCGTGATAATCGCTCGGATTCGAACAATGCACACGTAATAAAAACGATACTGGTCGCTATTATTACACAGAAACACCGCGCCGAGGTCAAACTGCGTTCCCGTTTGGATGGTCGAGGGCCAAACAAAGTAGCTAGCACGCTGCTACAGCATGGCAGCATCAGTGAAGCAGGTCAACACAACACCACTCAAAAAAAAAAAAGGGAGAACCGTCACATTTTTAAAACGTCTTTAAAAAAAGTGTGATTTACCTGGCATTGTGCTCTCGGTGTTCACTTTGAAGTGTAGCGTTACTCAAAGTTATTGCAACTACACAGCGAAGACTGCGCGTCCGTCGTTTCTCTCCACTGAGGATTATTACTCCGTGCTGCGATGCAACGTAGCTCAGGCTAGCTAAATCCTGTTAGCCACCTTGCTAACGTTAGAGAGCTGGGTCGGTCACGTGGCCTGGGTGTGCGTTCAGGCTCTTTCAAGAACGTCGGAATTATTAACGTGCTTCATTTTTCCAGGTCCTCTCAATAATAAAGGTAACGATAAAGATAAACTTTATTGAGGGAAATTTTTGTGTTACAACAGCTCTAGAAAACAGGAAGCAGGAATATAATTATTAAAAATAACAAGACACAAAACTTCACCCCCATAAAACACTACCCACATGACCTGCTTCATTATTATCATAACTAACATTCTATTATTATTATTATTATTATTATTAATAATAATAATAAGCATCAATACATATATACTGTACATTCTATATATTTTATTATATTAGTCTATATTATATAACATTTCATTATATTACACTATATTCATATTGCACTATATTATATTATATTATATAACTGCACTCTGCATTACTGTGGTACATCACTGCCTCTCTTCTCTGCTGTTTAATTACTTGCTGCTATTTTATCATATCAAGTCACTTTAATCACTTGTCACTTTATCTTGTCATTCTCTGCAAATACTGTCTCAATTCTCAATTCCCCCCAGTTAACTTCATCATTCATTTTGTACTGTATATACCCCCTGTTTTTATTTTTATTTTTCTTATCTATTCTGTTTAATGTGTATTTTTGAGCTTTCTTGTCTGTGCTGCTGTAACGCCCAAATCAATAAAGTTTTTATCCTATCCTAAGAAGTTAAAAATCAAACATAGTTACATCCGTTAAATAAAAGGGTGAAAAAATACAATATAATACAAGGTATTTCCACTTCCACTTGTGGAAAGAGTTATTGTTATTAAAATTAAAAACACACACAGTGTGTAGCATTATTGATATGAGTGGTAATGCTGTTAAAGAGTCTGATTAAACAGTCTGACGGCAGATGGGATGAACGACCTGCACTCTGTCTTGCAGGGTGGGTGTCTGAAGGAGCTGCTCAGGGCCCCCACAGTGTCATGCAGGGGGTGAGAGGGGTTGATAAACACATATTTAACCAAAGTTTTTTTTTTAATCCAATATCGGTCACAGCGACATGAATCGTGAGGTTATATTTATACTTTAATAAGAAGGAACCTACTGTTTTTTTTTTTAAAGTTCTGGTTTTAAAAATACAGCACAATGTTTGGCCTCGTGTTTTCAAAACAGAATCAATACAGCTGGTAGCAAGTAGCTACAACACGACATCTGGTTATATCCCACCAGCATTTCTATTCCTAATCACTATGGAGGCTGATAATACATGATGTAGGCCTAACCAATGATGCATCTCAAGAGTCTAAGAGATAAGCTCTAAGCACCAAAGATAATTCCAATCATTTACTTCATTTCTGTTCTGAAGAAAACGATCCTAGATTATTTTCTGTTGAGGAAAAACGTTTATTCTGGGGCTTGCTATGCCTTTGCTGGGGAAACAGGTCAGCGGTCACACCTGCTTGGAGGACTACAGCCTCTTTAAGGGGAGGGCAACCCAAACACCAAGCCACCAGAGCAAAATGAATTACAAAACTAGTTAAGTTAACAAGACTGTTATTTTCTATTAATTTTTTTTACTTTGTTCAGAGAAATATTTTTTAAATTGATCAACTTGATTATAAAAATAAGTGTACTTCAAATATTGAAAATAACTTACATCACCACACGATACAGTCCAGCAGTATCCAGCACCATTTTCAAAATTACCTTACAAATGAGCTTCTCTTAGCCAGCTCCTAGATTAATTGTAAGGTTTTCTGTGTTAGTCAACTTAAGTTTTTGTTAGGCGTAGGCTACATAATAAACTGGCAATTGAGTAGAATCATCTGTTTTACATTAGGCTACAAGGGCAGCTTTTTACATCATCAAATACTAGGCCTAGGGGGGAAAAAACACACACATTTACATTACTTTAGACCATAATTAGACTGTAATTAGAATTCCAATGAAGTTGTCGATTAATTTAATATTTTCAATACTACACGTCACAACAACACTCGAAAATCGTGGCTCACGATGGGTACTTGAATGCAGCCTGTGAACAAACATCCCTCCAGCCCCGCCACAGCAGCTGCACTCACTGCTGTCTACCAAAACATAAATGCCTGCGTGGCTTCGGAAATAAGTGAACTTTTGTCAATTAATAACTCACATTCAAACCAGTCGTACTTTAATTAACTTTGACCTGCGAGACGTACTAAATAAAACGATTAACTATAAAACTGCAAGGCTATAGTGACCAAATCAATGCGAAGGTTACTTTTAGCTTTTCACACTGTAGGCCTTATATTTAATTTAACCTAATGTGCATATAGCCTTCTCCCCTCAGTCACAGTTCATGTGTTTGTCATGCAGAAGACTTTAAAGTAGTTTAATGCATTCTTTTGTCAGCATAGGCTATGTCTATTTGTAGCTCTTCCCAATGTTTTTGCTGCAATTTGAGGACTTGGCTGGTGAAACAAAAATAGTGTTAGGTAGTCGTGAAAGTGATGCAAGTTATTGTGAAATGGGCTTTAGAGACTAAAACTGCAAAAGTGAATGCATCTTAGTTAACATTTTGCTTTTTTGATTCGTCTTCTTATTTCTTTTACTGAGATATAGCTTGCAGCAAGCTTCCCCCTTTAGTGCACCAATAACAACACTCACCACTCAACTTCAGGCGCAAATGGGGGAATCCACAAACCAGCTGTCTGGGGGGAAACAGCTCTTTTCCGGTCCCAGAATGTCACCAGAAAACGACCCTGTAAACTTGTTCTCGCGGAAATCTCCAATGCCCTAGTCGGAGAAGTGTCCCTAATGCAAGTTTTTTTCGCGTCGTTGTCCAAAAAAAACCCGGATAAATCCACAGTTTCTCTGCCCCAGACGTCGAGGGGGGAAAAAACGTTGTGTCGTGTAGCGTTTGTCCAGCTGCACTCGTCGCTCATTTGTTAGTTGCCACGTCAGTCAACTCCTCCCGGCTACGCTATTGGTCCAGATGAAAACACGCCCCGCCCAAGCTCCTTATTCACGTAAGTAAACAAAATATAACCCGTTTTTCCCACTGCCCCTTTTTTTTTCTCCTGATCAATGTGGCCGGTTAATATTTGACATGGCTTTATTAACTAGTTCTGACCTTCCTCTGACAGTCAAAGCTCCACTTTAATGCTTGCAATGGCTTTAAAAGGGGACAGCTACAGCAGATGTAGCCTAATTATTTAACATGTCAGTTTGCAACCAACATCTCGACTGTATTAAGAAAAGCTTACAATGACAGCAAGTGAACAAATGACCCTTTAATCAACAGACATGTGCCTTTCTAATATAATTTTGTTATACTGAAAGTCACATCACAACCTGAAACCCCTCCTTTAAAGGTAATTCTCCCACACTAATCGTTTTGGTAAGGAAAACAAATGGAGCATGCTTAAACATAAATACGGTTTAGTTGAAGTTGTATTAACTATATGCTATCTTATTTTGTGCAGCACATAAACACATTAGGGTGTGTTTGTTTGATCAATGGTCACTGACTATTATGAGTAACATTACTGTGGCTGACCCTGTGAAAAGTGAGCCTGAAGTATCCCTTCCACTATCAGGTGATCTGAATCAACAACAACAAAATGTCAGAGTTGACATCATGACAGTGACGTGTGTTGGTTTGTGCAGGCATATATATATAATTTGTTTTATATGTAAATGTATAATCTTGATTTTTGAATCAACCTGAATTTTTTTTTTTTATTATTTATTTTAACTTGAAGTGAATCAATATATTGACTTATTTGTTAGTTATTATTTAGTAAATTAGTATATTAGTACATATTTATTTTATGTGGCTATTTGCTTCTAAAAAGTACTTTGACTTTAAAAGATTTATTTATGTTATATATTTAAATATCCAAATTCTGATTTAAAATCCACAACAACTAATGATAATCACAATTTTTACCTTGATCAACACAGCGGTCCTATGGACAGGTTCTCATGCACTTTGAAAATTAGCTCCGGCCTAATGAAGAGATGTTCTGCGTCAGCACTAATGAAAGGCTGCATTACCCTGAAATCCCAGCAGAGGGCGACTGTAACTTACAGTGTGGTTGTTCAGCAGCAATAATGTGTCCACTGGCAGAGATATTTTTTTATCATGCACTACAGTGATTGTTGTGCAGCTAAAGAACCAAAGACATACTGTAGACTGCATTGGCTTTTCTATACTCCGTCTTTGAATATTATGAATTTAAAAGACAGTCTAAGCCGCGCTGATAACTTCTGCACAAGTATTTTTTCAGAATTTTAAATTATTCCACATCCAACTATCTCATGAAGTACAGTAGAACACCAAACTACCACTTGGAAAATAAAAAATCCTGCACACTTCTCTTGAAAGGCATTACCCAATTTATTAGAGAAAAACACAACTTCTCGGTCCCTTTGAACCTCTTTCAAGTGTTCTTACAAACACACCTTGCAAGAATAGTCTGCAGGATTTTACCTTTTTAAATATGGCCTTAAAAGTGCACGTCATTTACATAGAGTTTTTTTTTTTTCTAACCAGGCCTTTAATCACAGGCCTTTTAATTGCCTTTTTCATCAGCTACAGGGGGTCTGGTGGTCTAAGACGTCCAAGGGGAGCATGTCTTTGCTGCAACACAGGGGGGTACCCCACAGTCTAAGAAGCACTGCATTACATAGCGAAATGTATCCAAAGGCCTCTTGGATTTAACTGCGGTTTCTGCTCTACATGTGGCGTCCTTGGATGAAAAAAAAAGCTTGATCCGAGATGTCTCATACTAAAGATTTAATATACATCCTACACCCCCCTATACATTAGTGAAAGACAAAAGGAGGTGCTCCACTTTCTCCCCCCCCCCTCTCCCTCTTTCCTCCTCCCCTCCTTCTACTGTTTCTCCTCAAGTCCCTTTCTGCCATAAATTTCCCCCTCAGTCTGTGCTATTGAATCATAAATCATAAATTCCCTTCCTGTACCTCTCTCTCTCTCTCTCTCTCTCTCTCTCTCCCTCCCTTGCTCTCCCTCGCTTTTTTTTATTGCACAAAAGCCCAGACTTGATGTCAGAGGGTAGTTCATGTATAATGTGTGTGTGTATGTGGACGCGTGAGTGTGTGTTTCTTCAAACTCCGGCCTTTCCTGTGGCTCTGTATCCACACCCCAGGCTTTACTTGGTGAGTTTGTCAAAAAGGCACATACAACACAAACCCTGGAACACATAACCCACACACACCATCATCCACATGAGCAGGAAGAGGCACATTAACACAAAGATACAATATTAACCGTATTACATTCTGTGCAAACCCTTTACCCCTGCGTGCCCACAGACATCTGTGTTCAAACTGACCACTGAGAGGCTGCACACACCCCAATGACAAACAGACCCTTCAGTACACCCAGCTGTAACACAGACTTATGGTGAACATAGTTCTGCTAAATATTTGTTCAGCTAAGATGAAAGAAAACAAGACGTCACTAAATACACGCAGACTTCTTTTTTTTTATCACTCCACCCTCAAATGTTGAAGCCTAGTTTCATAAAAAAAAAAGATTAGTTATGTTGTCCAGGCTGTAGCTTTGTTGGAGCCAATTAGCTTAGCATAAGTACTGGAAACAGCTAGCCTACACCAACACCCTTTAAAGTATGTGTTATGTCTTATTTGCTTAATTCACACAAAAACTCAACATATTTCCTAAAATTGTGTGCAAAAGGAAAAGTTAATTTCTTCCTCATGTCTGAGAGGATTGATTCAAAGCTAGCAAGGCCAGCTGTTTAGCTTAGCACAAAAGTTTTTTTTTATTTAGTAATCAGTCAGTTTAAGGCGGTCTGGGTGTTTTTTTTGTTGAACACCAACGAAGCAGCTGTGACTGTAACCGTTGTATTTACAGATGACAGCGACGAGGCTCAAAGGGGCATGTGAAATCAACAGTGTAAGTAACAGGTTCTCATTCAGGTTGCGGATAAGATTGAGGTCTATTTTGAGGAGCTGGAGGAACAACAGTGTGTGTGTGTGTGTTTGCATGCAAAGCCTTGCATGTGAATGTTATGGGTGTGTTTCCGTTGCTCGAGGACTTCCAGGGTCCCAGAGATAATGTGGAATTCATGAGAGGAATGCCGCACGGGGGTTCCTTCCCGTCACCTGACTCCATCTCTTTCCTTTGTAGAACTTCCTGCGTCTGGACGTCCGAGGAGAAGGGGCGAAGCTGCACCCAACGCTCAAGTCAAGATCAATCCCGGTGTACGGGACGGGTCCTGCAGCCGCGGAGGAGCCTTGTCTTACGGTGACACGGACAGCAGCTCCAATTAACTATGAATAGTTAACAACTGATGGAGAAGTGGTTGAAATGCTGCGAACTGACTGTTAATGTTAGTCAGTAGAGAATTAAATGAAGCACTTAAACACAGACAGGGTGTCAAAGGAAACTGAATAAACAGTGAAGGATGCGAGAGCCTATAAGAAGAGAGAAGGGACTGATGTAGAAGAAGAATAAAAGAGGCAATAAGGCGAAAGAAAGCAGGAGAGAGGTGATGGCAGGATCCATATGGGGCCTCATCTGTTTTTTGGGCAGCAAGGGGAGACATGCCAGGTAATGGCTTCCAGACACACACACACACACACACACACACACACACACACACACACACACACATATACACACACACACACATGCACACATGTAATTCGATTTGGAAATGTGACAGGACAAGGAGACTGAGTGTATGTGGATGTGTGTGTATATACCAGGGGCCTTTTCTTTCACATATGAGATCTGACTTCCTTTGCCCATTGGGAGTGGAGCCAGGTAGTCTTAGCGTGACCGTGTGTGTGTGTGTGTGTGTGTGTGTGTGTGTGTGTGTCTGTAAGAGCTCTGGGGTTAATGTATGCTTTCAATCACAAACTCCCCTGGGTAGAAATCAGCGCTGGCTTGGCTATGTGAAAGTTCTCCAAAGTCTCCAGGTGATAACCAAATCAGATACTCAAATGGCTTGCAGCATTACTTTTTGGGAAGTTACCGAACCAGTCTGAACATATTCATGCAAAGCACGCACACCTGGCGGCTGTCAACAAAATTTGGAACGTCGTGGGCATCATAATTGGGGGGGGGGGGGGGGGGCAGAGTGGAGGAAGGGGCCCCTTATTGGTCCTGAAATGAATCTACAGTTGTTGTTCAGATTTCCGTCTCCCTAAGTAAAAAACTTCAAGTCATAGAAAAACTCAAATTGGTTGAAAAAATAAATCTGGTGGGCTGATTTTTCTTACCTCTGATAATAAAAAAAAAGAATAGTACAAACCTCCTCCATGATTCAAAGTGATTCAGACGCCCAAAAGAAACATATAATAAATCCATGGATGCATTGTTATTGTTCAATTCAAACTAAAATAGAGTTTTTAAAGATGCATCATTGCTAGTTAAAGAATGTATGATACGTATTTTAAAAGTTCAAAACGATTCTAGTAATAATGAAAGAATATTCATACCTGTTTCGATACCATGGAAACGATCGAAGAAGTCCTGTGTGTGTGTGTGTGTGTGAATTTGCAGGCAGACTATTGCACATTGTCCAAATTGCACAAAAGCGTTTGCAATGTTTTCAAATCGTTCCCAGTGCAGTCGTGCCATTTAAACAGTATGCATGAGTTTGCTTGCAATTTCCTGATGGACTCATTCATCTCTTACGCAGCTTTCTTATGAGACAGATGTTTATTTAAAGTGTCAAGTCTCGATAGTGTAAGAAAGACAAGAAATAAGAGAAAGTGATGGCGTGAGGAAACAAAAAGAGGATGACAGGAAGTGACAATTAAACAGGGGGATTATATATAGAGGGGAGTGGGAGGGGAGAGATTGGTCAAGATGACTTAACTACGATACACTGCCTGCTCAGGAATACTCCACCCTCAGTCTACACACACACACACACACACACACACACACACACACACACACACACACACACACACACACACACACACACACACACACACACACACACAGCAATTTGCCAGTGAGGTAAATCCCCCAGCATTCCCCCCGCATGTGCTGTCACAGCCCTCCCACTCCTGCATCTGGTCTGTGTGTCTGTATGTGTGTGTGTGTGTGTGTGTGTGTGTGTGTGTGTGTGTGTGTGTGTGTGTCACCACTACTTTCTGACATTCTTTTCCAGAGCACAGGAGGCAGTGAGCTCAGCTGCAGAGAGACTTGAGTATAAATCCAACTCAGAACCTCACCGGGGACGGCAGTGGAAAAAAGAAGGAGAGGTTGCTGCAGCTTGTTTTCATGTCTCTTGTGAGCGTTCACGAGTCGGGGATTCCAAATTTGAGGTCATCTCTCTGAAAGTCACCTGGGAAGTCTTTTTTTTTTTATTACAACGGATTTCTACAAAAGCATCCTCTTTCCTCCGGTGCTTCCCTCTGTCCACCTCCCTCTCCATGTGTTGGAGGCAGATTCCAAACGTCGGACTGCTGTGATCCAGAGTTTTGGGAATACTCTTGGAGAGGCAAACAAGTTCGAGAGCATAGTCCTGCTACAGCACACAGAGAGGTAAGTTAACACAAAGAAAATAGAATAGCATAACTTTAATTTGTGTTTGGCTGGTTTTAAAAGCAAGCAGAGATCAAATATAACCCAAAGAAAACTTTTATTGACTGCAGACTTATGAGTTAGGATAATGCATGATACATTTGTTTGGGCTATTTTTGCATTAAAATCTGCAAGCTAAAAAGAAAAGAAAAGCCTGCCTTTCCAGTAAATCACCCAGAGATGGCTTATCTCGACATGTTTTCAAAGTGAGAGTTCTATTGTAAATGGTGCATAAAAGTGCAGCGCGTTGCACCGTCAGCCCTGAATGTAAGAACTCTGCGGAGGTGGGGTTGCCTGTTGTGGTGATCCCCAGCGAGATATCCACTGGGAGTCTTGAGAAAGAGGGAGAAAAGAGAAGACGTGAGGGGCGAGGGCATTGTGAATCGCTTTACTCCGAGCATCAAGAAACGAAGGGTTAAGAAAGCAGAAGAGAAAAAAAAAAGTATTTGAAAGGGAGACTGAGCCGGGGGAGATGTGGCGTTTTCTATCTGGATTTATCATCAAAAAGCAATGATGCAAACATTGTGTTCAAATGTTTCGGGCACGGGCATCAATGAATACATACAGATGTTGAATGCAGATGCATGCAAAAGAAAGGACATGCACACACACACACACACACACACACACACACACACACACACACACGTCTTTTTGTCATTGCACTCACCTTTAGTTTCTTAAGCGCGTTCATCTCACAGCTCTTTCATCATCAATATGTTCATCACCTGAATTATTCTAAATGCATCATGGTGGTTTTCGTTGTGCTTCTCTGCAGACACTGGCTCCTGTAAAGATGGCTGACGTGGTGCAGCCAGACGCCAGCAGCTTGCAGATACCCGGTAAGAACATGTATGCCGTTTGTATACACATGCTT
This sequence comes from Labrus mixtus, assembly GCF_963584025.1. NCBI lineage: Eukaryota > Metazoa > Chordata > Actinopteri > Labriformes > Labridae > Labrus > Labrus mixtus. The sequence goes on along the minus strand of NC_083634.1, from coordinate 14,707,698 downwards.
CATTACCATGGTAACGCGCTCATGATGACTCACTTCCCCCTTATCTTCTGGAGCCTGAACAACGCGCTGACCTTTCCATGTTCCTCTCCCACTTGGGGATATTATTCACATCAGATTCCAGCGTGACATTCCAGTCATTCCCGCTCATCTCAAATATTCAAACGTTCTCGAAAAAGCCTCAGGTTTAAAATGTGTTTGTGACCCGGCTCCCAAATGAGGTGTTTTCTGTCTGTGCATAATGTGTGACAAGGCAACGACGGCTCTGTCCTTGTGATAAGGGTTTCCCAGTGACTGCTGATTGCTTACACACTTTATTTTTTATTATTTTTTTCTTCATTCTTCTAGAAATCTGATCGGTCGAATCTGTAACAACGTCTAGAAAGCATTACTTTTTCTTTCCAGGTGACAATTTATCGACCCCTTCATCGCCGGCCACAGCGAGAAATGACTGCAGCATCACACCACTCACACCATCACCCTCACCGGTATGTGAACACACACACACACATTAACCACGGACACCCCTACACACCCTTTCCTCTCACTATTTATTTTCTTTATATAGAGCTCTTAAACACAACCTGTTAACCCACATCCACTCCTCGCTCTCATTAGTGGCTTTTGATAACACACTGACGGTTCAAACTGAAGTACAGGCTTAGAATAAGTACCCAATAACTACTACAGTCTGTGTTTAAGAGATATGAACACATGAATTCCAACAGTGGAGGAGAGAAAAAACAAAAAAAAAGTGAAGAGGGTTTCATTTGAAAAGTGTTTCTAAATAACAAGCCGACCTGATATTGTAATATTTATCATAAAATGATCTGGTTATTGTTGAAGTTCCACTTGATGTTCGTTTCCAGGACTACATAATAGTCAGGATTAGCGCCTTTGCTAATGCGAACATGCTCGTGATAACAACTTACGTTTTTCAAGCAAACTTTCTTAAGTAGGTCAGCGTGCGACTATTTCCCTAAGCAGAAAACAGATTGGATTGGAAGATCTTTATTGTCCCTCAGGGGCAATTTGGTTAGCAACATACAGGCAATACACATTTAAAAAAAAAAAACCAGCACAAAGACATAAATACATACATATATAACATAACTCCCATGGATCTCATCATAATGGACGTGAGTGAGATAAGAGACACAAAGAACAACAGTCCAGAGTAAATTTAGAAACCCAACGTCTGATGGGACAAAGGTCCTCAGATATGGTTGATCTGGCCCTCCTAACATCGGTGAACCTCCTCCCTGTCGGCAGAAGTCTAAACTCAGCATGTAGAGGGGTGGTGAGGGTCTTCCAGGTTGGCCTTCGCCTTCTGAGACTTCTAGCGTCCGGGAGTCGTTACGTCCTAACAGTAAATATTGTACCAGTTTAAACTACAACACACAAAAAAACAAAAAACTCCCGCCCTCCTTCATTCTCTCGTCCTCTCAGAGGGTGGAGGTCAGACCGAGGATGGCCTGTCCGTTCTCTGTTGTCGTAGCCATCGACTTTGGGACCACTTCAAGCGGCTATGCTTTCAGCTTCACACAGGACTCAGAGGCCATACACATGATGAAGTAAGAGTCTGTGTGTTTCTAGGAATCATTTTCTTTTTCCGGGTTGTTTTCTATCCTTGACATCTGTTTCCTCCGCTCCATGCAGGCGCTGGGAGGGTGGTGACCCCGGGGTGGCAAATCAAAAGAGCCCTACGTGTCTCCTGCTGACCCCGGATTTGAGATTCCACAGTTTTGGGTTCGCGGCCCGGGACTTCTACCACGACCTGGATCCGGAGGAGGCCCGGCACTGGCTCTACTTTGATAAGTTCAAGATGAAGATCCACAGCACAAGTGTAAGACGGATCTGAAATTATCTGTTGGTTTGGCATAGACAAATATGAAGTCTAATGATGTCTCGATGATGTGATCAGGGTTATCGCCAAGGCTTTCTTGCAAGTAAGGCCTTACTGAAAACACCACAGAATTGCATTGTGGGATTTGTGACCAAAGGATCTACTGTTTTGGAAGCTTGAATTGCGAAAGGGATTAAAACATCTGGATATACTCGCATCTGATGTTTTAACTTTGCATATACATATTTTTGTCAATATTTGTTAGTCTCTCCACTTTATGAAAGTGCAATGCTAAAGTTCTGAAGATAAACTTCTATGTTTCTAGCATTGTTCTTGCAGCAGCGTTTGAGTAGTCGTGCCTGTGTTTTCTGCAGGACCTCACCATGGAGACGGAGCTGGAGGCGGTCAATGGTCGAAGGATCAGGGCCATTGAGGTGTTCGTTCACGCCCTGCACTTCTTCAGGGAACATGCTCTAAAGGTACACTTTTCGATCTCACCTTGTGCCACTTTAAAATCGTGCTTGTGTTTGTCGTATTGTATTTGCATGATGCGTTCAGTGTTTGTCAGAGTGTTCCATCGGTTCTGTTTTAGGAGGTGAAGGACCAGTCGTCGTCGGTGCTGGAGGGAGACGAGATCAGATGGGTAATCACCGTCCCAGCTGTGTGGAGACAACCTGCCAAACAGTTCATGAGAGAGGCTGCATACCTGGTAGGGCGGGAACACACACACGCACGCACACACGCACACACACACACACACACACACACACACACACACAAAAAAAATCAAAATCAGTCTATTTCGGTCAGAAGAGTCACGAAAAACACACATATGAACAGACACAACAACAGACCCAGTTTGTGTGTGTGTGTGTGTGTGTGTGTGTGTGTGTGTGTGTGTGTGTGTGTGTGTGTGTGTGTGTGTGTGTGTGTGTGTGTGTGTGTGTGTGTGTGTGTGTGTGTGTGTGTAACATTGATTGAAAGAGCAAGAACAATACAAAGAATGAGGAGAGATGACAGAATGAAGGTGTTGCAAAATAAAAAATGACAGGTTCATTTTCTTATAGAAGATCACACACACACACACACACACACACACACACACACACACACACATTCACTCTCTTGTGTGTATCTCCATCAACACACTCTCTCCTTCACTGTGTACGTGTTGCAGCTACTTGTAGGAAGTGTGAGTACATGAATAGGAATGCAGGGGGTAAACTATCTCAGTACACATCAATAAGAACTGGACCTACCTCTGAGGGTGTTTGTGTGTGAGTGTGTCTGCACAACCTTTAACTTTGAATGTCACGCTCTTTTGGTCTTGTTGTCACGCTTTCACATTTTTAAGGTTATTACTCCCGACAAACGCGCGCACACGCAGATTGATTCATAAAGCATTATCTCTCTGCCCTTTACTCGCCAGGTTACCGACATAAAAAGTCTATAGCATGCACACTTTCACATGCTCATTGACATACACACACACACACACACACACACACACACACCCTGCGTTGGCTCCCAGTTTGAGGCTGTCGGGGTGTGTGTACTTCCTGATGGTGATGATGTCATAGAGAAGTGAACAATGAGGGAGACCGGCGTACAAACACAGGAAGTGGTGTCCAGACCCCCGCCCTACACACCCACACCCAAACACACACACACACACACTCAAATGCACACACTCACATAAATCATTCCATCCACTCCAACTTTACTCCCAATACATTTCTTGAAGCCTACCACCAACTTCTAATAAATCAGAATGGAGTCTTAAGAAATTCTTCTTCTTCACAAAGAAATGATATCTAAACGTTCAATGTTCAATCTCTAAAGTGTCTTAACACAATTAAATAGTTGCAGGAAAATACAATTCTGCTTGTATTTGTTTCTCCTCCAGGCTGGTCTGGTGTCTTCAGACTGTCCCGAGCAGCTCCTCATCGCTCTGGAACCCGAAGCTGCGTCCATTTACTGCCGCAAGCTCCGCCTCCACCAGGTGATTGACCTGAGCTTGCAGCCTTTCACAAACGGCCTCGATCTGGATGGATCCAGGCCCTTTGACTCCAGCTTCAGACAAGGTAGTGAAAAGAGAGCGTACGTGTGTCAAGTGTATGCGTGCATGTGTATTTTTTTGTGTGTGTGTGTCTTCTTGTTGGATTTTCCATTAGCGTAAGTATGAAACCACAGTACCACAGCATGTTCCTGGAAATGTTGTGGCTTGACTTCACTGGGGGATTGTGGGTTGTGCAAAGAATAAACTGTGCGTGTGTGCGTCCATGTGTGTCAGTATGTGTGAATGTGTTGCAAAAGAAAGAGAGAGTACTGAGAGGTCTGATCTGTCCTTGGATAATGTTTGTGGTTTTTTCCTGATGACTTTGCAGTTGTGTATATTTGTAAGTTTGTGTGTTCTGGGGGATGCTAGATGCTAAAGGTGCTAAGTTTCTTGATATAAAAAAATCCCCATTCTGTATTCACTTCTTGAAAGTGGTGAATAGTCAGCACCTGGGTCAATTCTTGGATGAATACTGAAAATCTGTGCAGATTATTAGGTTGGGAAACAATTTGTCTATACATCTGAGGGTCTAATTTGCATTACATTCAGAACGTTTTGGGAAGTGCCACAATATGCAAACACTAAATGATCATGGCCTAACAACGTGGATTCGGCTCAAATGTAAGCAAAGAGCTCGTCCAGAAGATACAAAGAAGCATTTGCAGCAAACTCGTGTTTTTGTCATTCGATGCTACAGTCTGTATCTTCGATTTTGCAATTGGGACGTTATTAAGATTTGATTCGCTTTTTGCAGAAAATTGGAGCCTTGAGTCAGCCTGAAAATGACACTTAAAGGAGGGAGCACAAAAGTAAAAAATACAGGGCCAGACAGCCTTAAAGATACTTAATGACTCCACAGAGCTGAAGGGGAACTGCAGCTCTTTGATGATTCCCACTTGTTGGTCTAAAAATATTGAATAGTTTCTACTTTTAAATGGAAAGTTACATGTGGGGAAAAAAATGCTTCCAGATCCTGCAACATGAAAAAAGAAAAAAAAAAGTAAAGTAAACTCCTCTAATTCAAAGCTGCATTGAAAACATTTGTGTGTGGAACAACCACAAGAAAATCCTACTGAAGTGCAGCTAAAGGAACAAAGAGCAACGTTAGGGCTGGGAAGAAAAAAAGGGCAGACTGGAGCATAATCCAACGAACGAACACGCTGTCCAAAATCTCCTGCACAGTCCTACATATACATCGCACACACACACACACACACACACACTAAACACAGGATATTGTAATTGGAACAAGGTGCAGTGAGACTATGATCTCACCCCCTCCTGGCTTGTCATTCTCCCTCTCCTTCACTTACATTCATTTATCCCCTCCCACCCCCCCACCCCCTGTTCTCTCAAGCGTTTGTTCTCGCTCTTACTTTCTTTCACCAGGTTGAACAGTTTGCAAGGACTCCGCACACAGAACACAAACACGCATGAAGTATTTTCAGTTACTCTAAAACACACGCACACACACACACTTGGCATCGTGGTAAAGTTTTTACTATCTTTAGATTTTTTTTTCCACCTCATTTTGAATCCAAAGATATCGCAGGGGAGTCATTAACACACTCACACACACACACACACACACACACACACACACACACACACTCACACACACACTCAAAGACAAACACATATATTTTCTTTTCTGCTGTCTCAGATCGTTTGTAAATGGTTTCCAGACTTCCCCGCACAAAGCCACACTCTCTAACAAACATGCACACACATTAAAGTGCGTGTCATCAAGCCCTAGAAGACAATTCAACTTTGAAGACATTTGGACGAGCGACCGACGAGAAACACTTTAGGTTATAATGTCAAACAATCACTCTCTCTCTCTCTCTCTCTCTCACATCATCAGGACCGAGAGGTTGTTTTATGAAAATATTGACACAGAAATACAACGGTTTCTTTTACATTTTCTTTGGCTCTTTCTTTTATGAGTTATCTCGACGCCATTCTGCAGTCGAGGTCTCACTCGCATGTGAGTGTTTCTGCTTTGTTAAACTGGCTGACACGTATTGTGAATTTTCTGTCAGCTGTGTTTGAGGGAGTTGTGTTTTCCTTGGCCTCCGTCCATCCCCTTAACCTGCCAGTCAGGCCATTTTCATGTTCGACACCAAAGAGAGAGAGAGAGTTGAAATTGGAGAGCATTCTTTTATTTCCAACAAATTGCTTCTGTCGTGCAAAAACATTTCGCCCCCCCCCCATCGTCTTGGTATGTTTTTCTTGTTTTCAGAAAGATTGAGTCGGTAAAGTTTGCGACCTCACATATAGCACAAATTAAAAACATTCGTCTTAATGTGGTTGAAAGTGAGGATGTTTATGTTTTTGCTTCAGCCAGTTTGCATTGTGCATTAGTGAAAAAAAGAGCAGCTTAAGTGTCTGACCCTGAAATGTGTTTACAGAGAGCGACCAAATGTTTGAATTAGGGCAAAAGCTGTGGTAGGTGGTGAGCGATGCTAATGACTGCTGGGGCCCTGGCAGGAAATAGTTCATGAAAATTTGTGTTGAATTTTGGCTATGAAAGGGGGAGGGGCAGGGCTGTAAGGGGGGGGGGGCAGAACACTCACTACATGGGCCCTTGGGATTCTCAAATCTTTGCTCCTGAGGTCGTTTATTAAAGACCACAAAACAAACTGAAGCTCAGATATAACAGTAAAACCAAAAGCCTTCAACTGACGGCAACAGCTACATCACTCACTCTCTCACTCTTGGTTCATGTTTTTTTTTGGAGAGCATTGGAGACAGTAAAGTTTGACTGAAGTGCACAACCACTCGTGTCTGGGGTTTCCACAGCGCTCGTCGTTTTAATTACAAACTACACATATTCTGTCGCGCATGCACGAACCCTCGCGTCACTGTCGCGTTGAGCGGCAAAAGGAAAGTAGAAGCTCGGTTACAGGCGTCCAGCCGCGGCAGAATCGCCGCTCAAACTAACTTCAAGGAGAGAAATAACGTCTCTTCTCTAGTAACTTTAGCAACGCAGTGTGTCTTAAAGGTACACTGCACAATTTCTGCTGTTACAGTAGCAACACCTATCAAAATAAAAGTCTATCCTGTATCGGTTCATTTTTGGTTCCACTTGAGAGCTATGACTTTTTAACAAAACTCTGACACTTATTAAGTTGATTTGGAGACATGTTAGTCGACAGTTGCATCAACATCCAGCTTGAGACACAGAGCAACACTGATATTCATTTGAAGTCCTGTTTTTCTCCATTATGAATATACATCTGATTCTTGTTTTCCTTTAGCTGTGTTTTTGTTCTGTCAGGACCTGTGTGTCCAATCAGACTTAAGGCACTTACTGACGTTGTTTCCTCCTCTCTAGATCCCATCTTGTGTTGTCCTTACTCTCTGATGTGCAGTATGTCACTTTGGAAAAAAAGCATCTGCTGAAAGAATTGTAGAAACCCTGGTTAAATCTACCCTTATTATAAAATATAACCCTTATCTTTTAACCCCCTATTTAAAGATGTGAGAGTGCAGCAGAGACCATACCTAAAATCAAAGGTGGAAAAAAGAAGAAGATGATTGATCTGTACTTGTGTGTGTTTGTTGCAGCGAGGGAGCAGCTGAGGCGATCCAGACACAGCAGGACCTTCCTGGTGGAGAGTGGAACCGGAGAGTTTTGGTCAGAGCTACAGACTGGTAAGATTGTGCATGTGTCAGTGTGTGCATGTGTGTGTGTGTGTGAGAGAGAGAGAGAGACAGACAGACCCCACATGTGGAAGATATTGATGACTTTGACTTTTAACCCCAGCAGGCTTACTAATAGAAGCAGACAAATGTAGACTACTTTGTACCTTTGACCAACTCTCACATTTTTATTTTCCTCCTACACTCAACATTCTTTTTTATCAGATCAGCTTGGTTCTTGTTTTTATCACCAACAGGCCTACATCTAGACTGTCTGCACCTCATCTTTAAATTGATGTCTTAAAAAAGCACTTTGGGCTTTGCTCCATGTTTTTTTTGTCCAAAGTTTGGTTTCAGCCTGTTTTAGTAAAAATTCCCCGTTTTCTGCAGTGGACAGATTTGCCCAAAAAATGTCATCATCGTCAGAGGCTCAGGAAAAGATTCGACTTTGATCTAAGTATCCAAGGTCAAGAATGAACTCTCACATTAGACGTGACCTCTGCCAATTCTGAGCTCATCAAGGTTCCTGTTGAGCATGAATCTTTACGCGGGTTAGACACTTAAATCAAACTGAACAGAGAAGCTGGTAAGAGCAGTTTGGAGCTCTCACCCTGTATAGCGCACATTAGGCTTTAAAAAAAAAAAAAAAAAAAGGTCCTTCTTGGCGTGATAAACATGAATACATGACAAATTTTTGTTGTTTTTTTTTCCACACAAAATCCACAACCCACCGTGTGAATTTGTACCTGATGATGATGATGATGATGATGAAATCTCACAAAGGGGCCATAAATCCCACCCACCAGTTCTGTGTTTTTGACACCACAGCCCTTTCTTTCTGTTGAGCCATGACAGCAATCTCAGGAGCCACGCGTCCCTGCTGACCCTTTCAGCTCCCACACACACACACACACACACACACACACACACACACACACACACACACACACACACACACACACACACACACACACACACACACACACACACACACACACACACACACGCACACACACTTACGCACACAGGAAGGACCCAGCCCATGGGACTCTCTGCCTCAGCACTGTAAATAAACCGAAGGAACAGATGCCAATTTTTATCCTCATTTTTCTTCTCTTATCCTTACCCAATGTTCCTGTTTTTTTACTGCTAGCACTCTATCTGTGTCTTACAACTCTTACAACGTTTACTCTGACTCAGTGTAACTGAGCTAAAACCAGCTCTTATCACTTAAGATATCATAAACGTGCATGCAAAACACTCCGAGGGGCAGCACTGCAATCACAGATGCCTGGGGTTGTTTATGTTTGAGGGTCGACTGGTTGAAGAGTTTTAGGGGAAACACACACACATACGCACACACACACACACACACACACGCACACACGCAAGCACAGGAAACATGAAATCTAGACATGCCAACAAAAATGAAGACGCATTATCATTCATGATATCCTTCTACGAGTTGAGGAAAAGTTCCCGGCCCTGGAATCTACCCGATTAGCATGTTGTTGTTTTTTTTTTTTTTTTGCAAATGTGTGTTCGTCCATTCTCTGCGTAGGTGACAGATATGTCGTCGCTGACTGCGGAGGAGGAACAGTCGACCTGACAGTCCATCAGATCGAGCAGCCACAGGGAACCCTCAAAGAGCTCTACAAAGCTTCAGGTACAAACTTTCACAATTTCATAAAAAACACAAATTAAGTTACAACCACATTTTTTACAGCATGTAAAGATGTTTTGTTGTTTTTTTTTTTTTTTACCAGGTGGACCGCATGGTGCTGTTGGAGTAGATCTGGCCTTTGAAGCCATGCTGTGCCAGATCTTTGGCGAGGACTTCGTGCAGAGCTTTAAGGCGAAGCGTCCGGCGGCCTGGGTGGACCTCACCATCGCGTTCGAGGCGAGGAAACGGACGGCGGCACCGGGCAGGGCCAACGCCCTCAACATCTCCCTGCCCTTCTCTTTCATCGACTTCTACAAGAGACACAGGGGGCAGAGCGTGGAGGCCGCCCTCAGGAGGAGCAAGTAAGAAAGGGCTCGGGGGTACAGAGCATGTATTCACAGAGAGGGTTTTATAGTGTGTGAGAAATTTGCTGACATTTTTGTGTAAAAATAAATTGATTGAGTGTGTTTGTGACTCTCTCCTCTGTGTGTGTGTGTCAGTATGAACATCGTGAAGTGGTCGTCTCAGGGAATGCTGCGGCTAACACAAGAAGCTATGAATGAGCTCTTCCAGCCCACCATCAACAACATTGTGAAACACATCGGTGAGAAACACACAAAGAATGCATTACTCAATCAACCGGTCTTTATTTGTGTAGCATTACAAATGTCATCTAAAGACACTTTACAAAAAGAGCAGGTGCCTTACTATCTGTTACAATATTTGACCCGACCGGAATCCACCATGAGCACAGCAACAAGCAACATTTACTGAGCGTAAGGACGCTTTTGTTTTGGGTTTTTCAGGACAGGAGGCAGACAAATGGATCAGGCTCTGTTTGAAATAAGTACGATATCCTATTCTGAAAGGCGTAGTGGCTTACTTTCCAAGTCTTCTAGATCATGTTTTATTCCCTTATGTTCCTCCTGAATGGTCACATAGACACCAACGTGTACATACACTGCAACAAAGTGACACGATTCACAATTTTTCTATCCCCTTCCAGAGGAGCTGATGGCAAAGCCGGAGGTGCGCGGGGTGCGTTTCCTTTTCCTCGTCGGCGGTTTTGCAGAGTCGCCCATGCTGCAGAAAGCGGTCCAGAAAGCTCTGGGGCGGACCTGCCGCATTATAATCCCCCATGACGTCGGACTGACCATCCTGAAGGGCGCGGTGCTCTTTGGGCTGGATCCCACTGTGGTGAGTGTTCAGCAGTGCCGGTCAGAATCGGTGTTGTCTTTAAACATGTGATCCACTGAGTTCTGTCTCTCTCTCTCTCTCTCTCTCTCTCTCAGGTCAGGGTGCGTCGATGTCCCCTCACTTACGGCGTTGGAGTCTTGAACCGCTTCGTGGAGGGACGCCACCCCCCCGACAAGCTCCTCCTCAAGGACGGCCGCGAGTGGTGCACCGACATCCTGGACCGCTTCGTCGCCGTCGACCAGTCGGTGGCCCTCGGCGAGGTGGTGAGGCGCAGCTACACGCCCGCTCGCCTCGGCCAGCGGAAGATCATCATCAACATCTACTGCAGCGCCACGGACGACGTGACGTACATCTCAGACGCCGGGGTCAGGAAGTGCGGGACGATCACTTTGGACCTGCCAGAACCATTGCCGCTACCGGGAGCAGTGGGAGGGGCAGGAGGAGGAGGAGGAGGAGGAGGGGGAGGAGGAGGGGGGGCGGGTCCTGAGAGAAGAGAGATCAGAGCGACCATGCAGTTCGGAGACACTGAGATCAAAGTCACAGCCGTTGACGTCATGTCTAACCGCTCCGTCCGGGCTTCCATAGACTTCCTGTCTAACTAAGGAGGAGCAGGAAGTGGAGACTTGGATTGGAAACACGGACATCATTGATTTTAGGGCTGATTATTTCAAGAAAAAGCGGTACTTTGGGAAGCGGGACACTCGTTGAAAAGAACTGGAAAAAACTCAAATTCAGACATTTGTGCCTCGTAATTACTCGAAGAAGTAAACCAGAGAAGAACTTTGAAGCGTCCTTCTTCATTTCTTAAAAATGGAGCCAGTATCTCTGAAGGGGCGGGGTGCTCTGCCTTCAGTCTTAACCTGTCGTATCACACTCTACATGTATGTTTCCGCCAAATTCCCCTCAAGAAAATATGCAAGGAACAAACCGAATGAACTCTGTGAACGCTGAAACGAGCTGGGGGAAGACTACACATCCGTCCTGCAGCAAAGATCCCGAACTGTCTGATCGTCACCTAGAGAGACGCTACTTAATACACTATGCTACCTAGAGTGGAGACACTCAATAATAATTTGTAAATAAAGACACTCGTATAGTGAATAACAGGAATATCTCACAAGTTCTGTCCTCGTACCTCATTTCAATCCTTCTTCATTATCCATATTAAAGACTGCAGCTTCATTTCTCTCCTTTCAATAAGACTAAGTGTTTAAACAAAACACACCCAAGGTCCTTTACTGAGAGACAGTTATTGTTCTTTATTATTGGTTTTCAATAGTGCAGGATTTTTTTTTTCCTTTTTCAAACTAAGAGGTGCCTTTCATCTGTTTGACTTTTTTCCCCTTCACATTTCTAATCAAGCTCAAACAGAGTTGAGAAATTCAAATGGAGCATTCTGAGTTTCACAGAACTCCGGCTCTTCACTGGATCCTCCATGTATTCAAGGTCGACGTGCTGACCTTTCTTAAGGCTTTTTACAAGCTCGCAGTGTTTTCTCAGCAGATGGAGCTTCACTTCATAACTTAGTTACACACCATTTACACACCATGATTACAGGTAGTGTCGTAGTACTCCAAACCGGTCTCGAGACCACTTTTGAAGGTCTCGTCTCAGAATTGAAAGGATTTTTTTCTCGATCTTGTCTCGGTCGCAGACTGGGCCACCAGACCACCACTGATAGGCTATTATTTGTCCACGTCATTATTCACGATTAGAAGGAAAACGCCTCTTTCTAAAAGAAGAAATTACTTCACTTCATTGATAATTTGATTTTTTTTTTTATCCCCTGGGTATGTCAGCAACCTTCCAGTAGTTACGGTCTTAGTGAGTGACACACCCGCTCCGCCGCACACCAGATGATGGTCTTGCCTTGATCTCGTCTCGATCCCTTAATGTCTTGGCCTTGTCTCGGAGCACTCTGGTTCTCGATTAATGTGGTCTGTACTACAACACTAGTTACAGGTCACGCCATCTATTCAGAGAAAATCTTTGAAAATGAATGACATGAACCTTGGGTGAAGCTTTTTTTTCCCCCCCTCGGTCGAAAAAAAAGGCTTTCTAGAATATAAAGATTAACAAATAGAAAGGCTGAGTAAAGCTCCTCTGGACACAAACTGTAAGTACAAAGAATGCACTTACACTTGTATGCTGGGATAGTTTGTTCCTGTCTGTTTCATTGATTCAATATGTTTATAAAATATACTCATGTCAGTTTCTCTCGAGTTCTTTCATGTGTATTTTCTTAAAACCTGGGCAGGATCCAAGATGATGCAACCTCCATCCATCCTTCACCCTACCTGTACGTCTAAGGCAACGTGGTTATTAATAAAATGAACTTCCTTCCATGCATCATTTTTGCAGCTGCACATCCGTCACTGATTTATAGAAAAAAAGGAGAAAACAATCCATTCCTTCTCCTCCAGATGTTTTATAATAAAAACACATGAAGAGTCAGCAGGATGATTTCAGCTGTGAATTTATTGATAAGAATGGTCCAATAAATAGTTTCCCACAGCATGACACAAGTGAATGGATCAAAACTGCTCCACATCCCATCAGTGCTTTCCTCTCCATGGCACACGTCAATTTGCCACACATAAACAAAACAGGTTTAGACATTGTGGAAGAGATCTTGAGGTCAGCAGAGGAGACGCTGCCTTTGAGGAGGTGGACAGGAGTGTGTATGTTTCAAAACCAAGAGGGGGGGGGGGGGGGGGGGGACTGAATTCATTCTACAAGTTTTCCAGTAACATTTTTAAACATTATGGCTAAAAAAGAGAAAGATGCAGAGCTTGAAATGTTCAGCAGGTGAAACTAAGTGAAGGCTTCTGTACGAAAAAAAAAATAACTACACATGACAAGTAGAAAACATGAATCCTGTCAGCCATCTTTAACAAAGTCAGAAGAACTGGTTTAGAAATAACAAGATGAAATCCTCCTTTCCCCCCCTTTTTGTTTGTTTCACAAAACCTGCCATTTGAATTCTGTCTGACAAGCTACACCACCTCATTTTATCTCAACTTCAAAATCCAAGTGCAGATCAAACACGCAGAGTGAAATGAGACGCGTTCTTTATCTGCATCTATGTTTGAATGTAACCCGACCGGCCCCAGAGACTCAAATCTTTCATCTGCATTTGGATTTTAATGTCGCTATAAAACAAGGTTTTTGTTCCTGCGTCCTCTTAGTGAGCGTGTGGTCTCCCTCTGCCTCGGCCCCTGCCGGCGCCACCTGGAGGCCCGTCCATAGAGCTGCGCGGGTTCCTGATCGTCTCATCCACAGACAGGATGAGGCAGGCGGCCTCTGACGCCGCGGTCAGAGCGTTTATCCGCACGATGGCCGGCTCCCAGACGCAGCTGGCGAAGTTATCGGCGATGTCTTCGTTGTTGATGTCCACGCCGTACCACATGCCGCCCTGCAGCCGGATGACACACAAGAGTCAAGACGAAGCTAACACGATTCCCTCTTCCGCATAAAACCTGAGGCTTTTCAGGTATTTTTGGACGTTATGTACAAAGTGTTTAATGTCTTACCTGTGCGTGTTTGGCGCGCAGTTTGTTCAGGATGTTGGTGGCGTCAAAGCCAGCGTTGTCGCACAGCTGTCTGGGGATGATCTCCAGGGCCTTGGCGTAGGCGCCGATCAACAGCTGCTGTTTTCCAGGGATGGTCCTGGAATAATCCCGCAGGTACTTGGACAGCTCCATCTCAATAGCTCCTCCGCCCGCTACAATGGAATCATTCTGCAAAAAAAAGAGTCAGGGTCAGAACGTTTGATGTTGCTGACAAAAAAAAAGACTCAACTACTCAGGCGAGATCTAGAGGTTAATGTAGAAAGTCACACTGCACTGATATGAACCACATGTGTCAATATCATTATATTTCATGGGTGAAAATGATCTTCTCTGAACAGACTCATCATCCGCAGATCTACATTTCAGACTCACAAACTCTAGATATTAAGACTTCATCGTGTACAGTACTGCCAGAAATCTTCACGTTTCCTTAAACATCCAGGCGATCGACAAAATATGACAGCGACACCTCGAGCCTCGCTGCTTGCTTTAAGTTAAACGAGATAAATGTAAGTGATATCAGCGACAACCGTTGAAATCTAACACCATCCTGAATAAATCATTTTGCACAAATTAAGTGTCTGACCTTTAAGACTCATGAAACCTTGTGACAACTTGTAACGTGTCTTAACGTGTCCTCTTCATGCGTCTGTACTCGCGATGGAAACTTGTGGGCACATATAGCCTCCGCTTGTCGACTGACCTTGATGGCTCTGCGCACGATCATGATGGCGTCATGCAGTGATCGCTCCGTCTCCTCTGTGAACTGTTCGGCTCCGCCCCTCAGGATGATGGTGCACGTCTTCGCCTTCGGGCAGCCCTTGAAGAAGTTGTACCTGCAGAGACGGGGGGGGGGGCAGGGTGGGTTTTGTGGCTGCCGCTGAGAAGACGCTTCCCTCTTGAGAAGAGAAGCCGGGGTACAAGATATATACGAAACTGGCCCCTTCTTACCTTTCCCCTCCGACCTGCACCTCTTCGAAGAGCTCGCACTGTCCCAGGACGTCGTCTGTCATGGCGCCCACCGAGGTCTGGATGGAGCCGCCGCATGCCTTGAGGTCACATTACAAACAATCAGTCAAAGCCGATTCTAACATAAGAAATAAAGTTCCATAACACGCAAACAAGAAGCCCATTGGAAGGCAACTTAACTCTAAAACCTTGCACAGGCAGGAAGTACTCGAGAGAATATCAAGCTAGAAAGAATTTACAATTTTTCTAGCAATATTTTCCTTCCATCATTTATTTCAAAACAAATTGGAGGTATTAAGAGTGTAATGCAATGTAAGGTATTCAGTGTCCGTCCTACCATCATGGTCCTCTTCAGATCCTCCTCCTGGACCCTGCCAGCACAGAACAGGTCCCTGTCGGCAAAGAACTGGGTGGCCACATCCCCGATGGGGAGCTTGGACAGGACCACCTTGGCTCCAGACTGATAGATCTTCTCCAGTTTGTCATACAGGATGTTCCACTCTGCATCCACAATCGCCTGGTAGTCCTGCAAACGAGGGGAAAGAAGGTTTTAAAAAAAATAAAGTAATGGGCTCCAGACTGAGATGCACCTTTCAGAACAAAACTTCCAGGGTGTCCTTGATTCTCATTCTTAGTTGTTTTGGTCTTCCTACCTCCACAGATTTCACGCGGACCTCGGCGTTATCCTTCTCGGCCTTCAGCTCCAGCTCCACATTGAGCAACGCGATCTTTGGATTCTCGTAGCGCTTGGGCTGCATCTCAAAACCGGCGTAAGAGAAGGTCTTCTTAAACGCCACCCCGGAGACCAACTGAGATTCCTGTGAAATTTAAATACAGAAAGTTTTACTTCAATAGTTTTAATTTCTCCGACCTATAAACGGATATGACAATTAAAGAGGCAGATTCTTTTTTTTTTTAAGGAGTAAAAGATACAAACCTCAAGAGCTCCTCCTTGGACCTTCTTGATGCCAATCATCTTCAGGGAGAGCAGCTCGTCCAGAGACATGACTGCATCCACCACCATCTTTGAGAAGAACTCCTTCTGACCGGCGATCAGCTTGGAGTTCAGGGCTGTTGCTGCACACTTCTCCAGCAGCTGCCTCTGCTCTCTGGGAGGATTGAGTGATGGACAAGGGCATTCAGGTTTGTATAACTAGATCAGTATTATTCAACCACATCGATATATTTTCCATCGAACAGATCAAATCTAACTTGCAGAGTAGCTGCATTGTGAACAAAGGGTTTCCATGAAAGTGAGCACTTACTGCTTGTCGTCTTTCTTCACAGGGACAGAGATCTCCTTGATCTTGTTGACAGCGAGGCCGGTGGCAGTGCGGAACGCTCTGATGATGGTTTGAGGGTGGAGGCCCTCCTCCACGTACGACTTAAGCTGCTTCAGGAACTCAGCGGCCAAGAGAGTGACAGAGGTGGTACCATCCCCAACCTGAGAAACATGCAGGGGAGAGAGAACAGATTGTGATGCTCCGATAGTGGACGTCTAACTCTGATCTGCCGTCAATTTGACATTTTATCTGTGTAGTTTTCTGATTTTAACAGATAAACTACATCAACTGAATTCAAACCTTGATCCAAAATAACCAACACAGATACCTGAATTGAAACTTAAATAGTCTAAACACAGTTCTCACCTCTGCGTCCTGGGAGCGAGCAATGTCTACGAGGGTCTTAGCTGCAGGGTGGACAACATCCAGCAGCTTCAGGATGGTGGCTCCATCGTTGGAGATTGTGGCTTTACCTGGAAAACAGAAATCAGTCACGCGGTTATTCCAAGCGTTAACTCACCCCGTTTCTGTTCATTTGAAACATTTCCACCCTTCTCTCCTCACCTCTGCTATCCACCATCAGCTTGTCCATGCCCCTGGGCCCCAGGGTGGTCCTGACAGCCTCGGCAATCACCTATAGGAGAAGAAAAAAAATCACAAAAGGTATATTTAGACAGGCGTAAAATATATACTTGAGACACAAACCACCAGATATAAAAAAAGACAATTCTTCTCACCTGGCAGGCATTGATGTTACTGACGAGCTGGGGGATGCCCTGAGAAGAGTCTGTCCCCTCCTTCAGCAGGATAACTGGTGTGGGCTGGAGTGATAAGAAAAAATAAAAAGTAGTGGTTGAGAGATGATTATCAATATAATGGAGAGAGTTTAAGAAAATCAGTAAGTTTTAAACTTTAGCCTGAGCTGCATATATCAAACTGTATATTTGCACACTTTACTGCTTTTTAAAATAATTCTTTATTTATCTATCAGAGCTAGCTACTGTTATCTATGAGTAACAGCTACTTATGCACATGGACCATCCATACCACTTTTTTTTTTTACCCTGGCTATGTATTGTGGTCTCATGTTTTTTGTATGGGTGGGATATGTATGTATATATGTGTTTGTATGTATATATGTGATGTGTGTTTGTATGTATATATGTGTTGTGTGTTTGTATGTATATATGTATATATGTGTTGTGTGTTTGTATGTATATATGTGTTGTGTGTTTGTATGTATATATGTGTTGTGTGTTTGTATGTATATATGTGATGTGTGTTTGTATGTATATATGTGTTGTGTGTTTGTATGTATATATGTGTTGTGTGTTTGTATGTATATATGTATATATGTGTTGTGTGTTTGTATGTATATATGTATATATGTGTTGTGTGTTTGTATGTATATATGTGTTGTGTTGTGTGTTTGTATGTATATATGTGTTGTGTTGTGTGTTTGTATGTATATATGTGTTGTGTGTTTGTATATATGTGTTGTGTTGTGTGTTTGTATGCTGGCTGCTGGAACACCTACATTTCCCTGCTGGGATGAATAAAGTATATCTTATCTTCATCTTAAGATGAAAACAAAGCAATTCCTTAAAATAAGTCAGGTAAATGTTAAAAGTGCATACAAGTAAAATTGCTATTGTGCTTAAAATTAGATGTGTTTTTCAATCAGTGATACAGCTCATCACATTTGGATGAACAGTTGATCTGTTATTGTTTTTCAATTCAACAAACAGTACGTATTAATCACGTGTCAAAAAATTGGAAAACAAAATGAATATTATTTAAAGATTTGATCAAGAATATTTGTGTTTTCATGCTCAACAAGTCTCTCAGTGATCACGATCAAATAGTAATCAACCATTAAAAGTTACGACCCTAATAGGAAAAGGAAACAGGCTGCTGATTGGACTGTAGCTCTGAGGTGTGATGCATGCAGCTGTGTGCATCTGTCAAACGCTGGACCTCAGTTTAGAATAAAATAGAATTACTTTATTGATCCCAAACTGGGAAATTGTGGCGTTACAGCAGCAGGTTGTCCAAACACACAATATGAGTAAAAAACACAATGTTAGCAAATCTAAACATAATATAATGTTAACTACAAAGTAAATAAGCACTAAATATATCAGAACTAAGAATGTGAATATAAACAACCAGGATTTAACTAAACATTACTAGTCTTAAATAGGAAGATTAAAAGTAAATGTGCAAAAACAGAGTTGTAAATTAAATATGGAAGATTAAATGTAAATGTGCTTTTACATGCTTTGAAAATGATAAAACTCATTGCAAAAACTACATATTATTTTTAGTTACTCCATTACTAGTACTAACAATTACACAGCAAAATCTGCCAATCACGTGATTAATGATGTATATTCTTATCAGCCTTTATCAGCCAGTCAATACTATGACAATTCAGACAAACAGGTGAGTAAATCAGTTGATGCTTTTTGCAGAAATCAGTAATTTGAGCATCATTTCCTACACAGATGAGCTCCTCATACAAAGAGGCTTACAGCAGAAAGCAGCTGACTTCATGATAAACTCATTAACAAAGAGACGTGTGATATCATATCATATCATATACAATGACAATTATGTACTAAAACCATGTAACACATTTAAAAAACATGAAGCTACTTTGTTCATTGTCTTCCAGCATAAACAAGTTAGCATCGTATACGCCCATAGACGCCGGGTAGAGCTACAATGCTAACACCGTGTCGCTCACTTTTAAACCATCTAAAAGCTTTAATCAAAAAAATAATTACTTCTAAAGACCATTAAAGGACAACAATCTTTAATGAGAGTAAGTCAGATGCGAATACATGTTGATAATAATAAGGATGGCCATGGATTATGGATATCCGTTAGGTGCAGAAACGCTAACTCACTCACCATCATCTTTGCAGTTCCTTCGAGAAGCTTTCCACCGGCATCCGATCCCACAATGCTTTGCGAAATGAGGACGCTTTGGGGTGGTGTTCAAGAACTCAATCGACTGCTTTTGTCAACGCTATTAAATATGGGGTTTTTTTTTTACACGTTTTCTGAAATCAAACACAAACTTATTGTCTTTACTTTTGACCAACCAAAGACAAACGAAGAAGAAATTAAAGGAAATTCACTATAACATTATTAACAGTTACTTTATTCAATTCAATTCAATTCAAAAAACTTTATTTGTCCCCGGGGGGCAAAAAAAAACCATAAAAATAAAAATAAAAATAGTGTATGTATTGATACAGTATAATGCCTGTTTTTTATATTTCATATGATTAACTTCCCCTTTCATTTGTTGTTTAATTTTTATGTTGACACAATTTACAAAGCTTAATTACTCAGCCTGTTTTTGTGACCACAGCCATCTACGGAAGAGGATTAGGGCCACACATAAAAAAAAAAAAAAAAATAGAGTTCTGACTTTAAACTCAGAATTCTGAGTTTAAAGTCAGAACTACGGGTACCTGTAAGGACCAACTCCGGTGGATAGTCACTGTGCAGGACTGAACGTTAATCATTTTGCATTTCATAATTGTCCACACACTTCCTTCAATATTAATGCCAGCGGACTAATATCTTTCTTACATTTGTGTCCAATATGAATGATAATATAATGCTTTGTAACATTGTCAAAACACTGTTTTTTTTTTTTAACCTTATTTACCCTATCTCTTTTTACCTATATGGAATAAGGGGCTTCATCAACATTCAACTAAAGAACTGAATGTAAATGTGGCAAAAAGATTAAGTTGGCTACTCGTTTAAGCAATTCCATAATAGTTTACACAAAAGTTTCACCTGGGTGGTAAACCATCTTGCAACTCAAAAAACACAAATACAGTATCATTAAACTATAATTGTGCCACGGTTTTTGCTGCTGTTTCCCACTCCAGTACGCTCCAGTCAGTCCTGCACCTCCACCGGAGTTGGTCCTTACAGGTACCCGTAGTTCTGACTTTAAAGTCAGAATTCTGAGTTTAAAGTCAGAACTGTATTTTTTTTATGTGTGGCCCTAATCCTCTTCCGCAGCCATCCTATTCATCGTTGACTGTAGCTATTTATCTCTCGAGCTCCTGCTGCATATTGACAGTGACACATTAAAAAAAAGGTGGAGGTGTTGGTTGATTTGGCAAACAAATGTTTTGCCATCAGCGGTCAATTTGCATCAGGTTACAGTACATCAGGCAAACTTTGTCTGAAAGACAATTTTGTTGCTCCATGGTAAGCAATGCTATCCTCACAGCCTTCATGTGTGACGTCATTTTCCAGACCCATTAACACGGCATATTGAGCATGCAGTCTGTGACTTTGCATACTGTGATGCAAACAAAACAGAATACACAGCAGTATGCTTTTTAATTTGCATTTTTTTTTTTTAAAGTAAATTGGCACAGCTGTATCGTGCATTTGAAGGAGATGAGATCATATTGTTTTGATGTTTTTTTTGTGTCGCATTGAAAGTCTTGAGGTATGTTTTGCTGTCTTGATACCATTTAAACTTAGCTGCACTTTGTGGAGCTTAGTTGTGGCATCAGCAAATAGTTTCCCCCAATCTGCCACTTTCCTTTAACCTTGTGTGAAAAACAAGTCAGCTGAGATATTTAGATGTTTTGTTAGATATTGGACCCAGGAAGCGTGGTCATCATCTTCTAATTTCCAAACAGTCTTATACCTGCTTTCACTGATACTATATGCAGAATGTACCAGAGCTAACTGATTGCTATAGCCAATATAAAGACTCCTTCTCTCAAAAAAAAAACAGAATGGAGATTTATATTATCATAATGCAATAGACTTTTATTTACCCAACACAACACGATAAACAAAAAAACAACCAATGTTTGGCCCAACAATAAGAAACCGGCTGTGGAAACAAAACATTGGCCTACTATGATCACAAAAGACAAAATAATATTTCAAACTGTGGACAAATGTTTATGTGCCTAAATGTAGTAAAACCTGCAAATGGTAACACAGAATGATGAATGCTCTTTTTGTCGTACCCAACAATTCTTAATTATTTTACTGTTCTTTGTATTAGATACAGTTTGAAGTCACATATTCATGCTGTGCACCCTGTAATAATACAAACTATAAGGTCACATATCAGAAAATAGAACAGATAACAGGTCATATGGAGGAGAGAATACAGTTTAATGCATACAGTAAATCAAAGGGCTTATAGAACAGTGTGAACGTATAATAAAAAAGCATTTTTACTTCTTGTGTTAATGATTAACTAAAATAAATGATGTGCAATTTAAACAGTTTTCAATGAACTTCAAACTTTTTTTCTGGTTGAAGAGAAACATTGCATCATTTGTTTTTAGAAACAAAGATTTTCCCCTGGAGATGATGACGGACGTGTGTGTATTTTAATACCAAGTTTAGAACCACATTACCCATAAACCCTCCTTCATCCTGTGTTTGTGTTTGTCCCGTCATCATCTTTAATCTGCTGGAGAAGTTCTTTCAAAATGGATTTTCCTCCAAAAAGTAAAAGAAGCTATTTTTTTTTTTTAGAACTGCAGATTTTGCTCAAAGTAATAAAGCTGCAGTCTGTAAATAATAATGTGAATGTGGCACATTGATGACAGAAGCTAAACTAGGTGTTTTGAGAGCTCATACATGGCAGCATGCGCAGCCTGTGCAGATAGAGCAGAGGGTGCAGGTAGCTGCAGATGGTTGCAGCTGCTAAAGATACGGCCATATACTGACACTTGAAGGTTTGATCGAGAACTCGTCCTTCAATAATGAAGGTGATAGTGAAGGGGATGTAGTTGAGTGCCATTACAGCCTGGATGATAACAATGGTGATGAATGCTTTCTTCTTTATGGAATTCATCTCTCCTTTAACCTTTGGCTCGCTCCTCACTTTCTTCACCTTCCCTCCTTCTTTACAGCTGCTGCTCTCTCGTTTTCCCTCCTCACTCACAACTGGACTGCTTTTGTGAGTCTCTACTCCCTCCTCCCCGCGTTTCTTTTCCTTCTCGTGCGCCGTCATCTTCTCGTCCCCCGGTGGAGTTTTTTTTAATTTCTTGAGAACAAACAGGCTGCAGGAGCTGCCGATGGCCACGACAGGGAGGAAAACGGCGCACGCCTTGATGGAGGAGCGATATGAAATAATAAACGCAGCAGTGAGGATGTTAATGCACCACATGGCGACCAGACACCCACATCTGTACGGATGCCCCTTAAACCTGAAAAGCAACGAGAAAGTCAGATTGAATTAAAAATGTTTACTACAGATTACCTTTTCAGAGGCCGTATGAGGTCAGAAATATGAACAAGCAAGGTGCCAGTGACGATGCATATGTTTAAGGATTGAATGCTGACAATAAACATAATCAAAAAGTGCAATAAAGGGTCATTCCAGCCATTTATTATCGCAATCCCAGCTTTAAACTTACAAACTCTCAAAGACCTTTCTGTCAAACTGAAATGCTTGTTTTTTGTTTTTTTTTACTCTTCCTCATTCATTCAGTATTCATGTTTTTGAAGACGGGCATTAACTGACTATTGTCGGTCTTGCCAATCAAAATCGACTTACACCACAGCCTGTAAACCTGATTTTATTTTTTGCTTTTTAACCCCTTCTTTTCTGGACTTGCCCAACAGAAGGTGACATCAACATCCCTTCAATTCAAATGTGTGAATGTCTCATTACGTAAACCTTTTGTGTGCTTTTACCGTAGGTAGACAAGGGGTCGCACCACTGCCATGTAGCTCTCCACACACACCAGACTTTGGAGAAGGGGCTTCATGATAATTGCCGTTAAGTTCAGGAACGATATCGCAGTGAACACGGTGCTACTCTGCCACAGAAAGTGATTGACAAAGAATAGTGGCAGCATCATGTAGAAGGCAACCTGAGTGAGTGCCACGTGGAAGGGGAAGATGTCCGCAGGGAGGACACCAGCCACCTTTGACCTTTCAATTGAATCAAGATTAAGAAAGCTGTCATATCGTTTCATGGAGAGACAGGATGAAAAATGAAGTTTGAAAGAACTGGTTACAAAAAGGATACTGTATTCCAAAATGCCTGATTCAATTTAGAACATTTGTTTGGACAAATGAGCCGCACATGCTGAAATTACCTTTTCTGGAGGACATGCCGGATGAGCCAGATGTTTAAAGGAACGCCGACAAGGAACTCAAAGCTGTAGGCAGTCATGAGGATGATGAGGCCTGTCGTAGGTCCACCAGTCAGACACTCTGCCCAGTAATACTCCACAGCTGAAGAGGGAGCGTTTACAGTGGTGCAGTTCATATTGCTGGAAAAAAAAAAATACAGGGAGTTGACAACATGTTTTGTTATAGCAAAACGGCCTGAAGATGCATTATTTGTGACCTACATTTTGTCTTTAAATCAAAAAAATGTACTAAAAAGTATCAGAAGCAAACCTTTCAGAGTGCGGCGAGAGTGGTGATCTGAAGGCAGATTGGTTCGTGCCAAACATTTGTCCAGGGTTTGAGGGTTCATTTGAAATTGCTCCTGCTTTCATACACACTTTACATGAGGGATGTAGTGTAGATTTCCATAAAAAACTACATGAACCATACGAATGCTGTGCCCACCACAAGGTTGTAGCACAAACTGTACATGTTTTGTTTTTTTTAATTTAGGTACAGCATAGATTTCTTCTTTGCTTAAAACAGGAGAGACTGGGATGGATGAGAGTCTGTTTTCCTCATTAACTCAGACGGACTTGATCACAGGAGTAGCCACATGACATTGATAAATCTGCTGAAAGACACTCAATCCTGTAACCACTGATCTTGAATCACTGCATTTAAGCATTTGACTTGAATAATGTGTTTTGTGTGTGTGTGTGTGTGTGTGTGTGTGTGTGTGTGTGTGTGTGTGTGTGTGTGTGTGTGTGTGTGTGTGTGTGGGTGTGTGTGTGTGTGTGTGTGTGTGACTGCAGATGTGAACTAGCTCTAAGCTAACTCTGGTACCATGCATCAAAAGGCAACATTTATGTTTAATATTGTCCACGGTCCCATTACAAAAACAATAAGATAAAGATAAATAAAGATAAATAAATATAAAAGATAAATATATATAATATTATATTTATTATATATTATAAATATATAATATATATTAATATATATATATATAATATATAATATTATATTATTATATATTATAAATATATAAAATATAATATATATTAATATATATAATATATTATATTATATATATATAATATATTTATTTATTTATATATATTTTATATAATATATTATATATTTAATTTATAATATAAAAATATATAAATATAAATAAATATTGAATATATATTGAAATAAAATATAAAATAAAATATATTGAATAAATATTGAATAAAAAATTAACTGTGTTACTATTTAAAAAGCATGAATAAGATAATTGGTTAACCTTTTTAACTTATTTTTAGGTGAAACGTGTACTTGGTCCATACAGTTTTCATTTACCGGTTACTCATTTCATTATTCCTCGATCATTCTCTTGTTTGGATTCCAGCTACATGGATATAAATGTGAAATTGGTAACAAGCGTTTTTGAACGCAACTTTCGCAAATATGCAGAATGCAGGCCTCTGATTGGTTTGCGCTTTGTCATCCGGAGTCTTCAATATGCTCGGTATATAACCAGCATATTCTGCATGGGCGGAGCTATACCTCTCTGCAGACTCCGCCCGTACAGACACTCGCAGAAAACTAAAACAAGCGCTCACAATCTTTTTTTTTCCAAGAAGTTGCGCGGAGTTTAGATTTTGTACACATTTCAGTGGCGGGAGATGTTTGACTGAGCAAGACTGACACGATATCGTTTGTTTTTAATGTTGGAAACAGTGCCACGGTTGAAGGTTGACACACAAAGATAGCAAGTGACGATAAACGCCGTCGCCAGGGGAACAAGTCACGATGGATGATTTCGGCGTTTTTGCGGTTTTTGGAGTAAACGGTCCTGCTCAAAGGTTGCTGAGGTAATTTGATTTAACGATGGATATTTTAACAGTATCAGCAGTTCTTCCTCTTGAAATATTCTGTCT
This sequence comes from Labrus mixtus, assembly GCF_963584025.1. Classification (NCBI taxonomy): domain Eukaryota; kingdom Metazoa; phylum Chordata; class Actinopteri; order Labriformes; family Labridae; genus Labrus; species Labrus mixtus. Next base: position 14,682,405 of record NC_083634.1, on the reverse strand, counting down.
AGCTGCCTCCGTTTTAGTCCAATAGCCTCTAAAGTGTTTTCTTTACAAAGTTAATGCTAAATAAACACAGTGCATGTAAAAAAAAAAAAAACTTTTTTATACGCTCCTGAATGGCGCCTTTTGATGTAAGCCTTGTTCTCAGAGGACCCGTATGTTAAGCTTCTGTTCAGATACCTACTGTTATCTCTTGCCTTGTTTTTCCTGAATATGATAGGAAAACAATGTTACCGCCTTCCTTATTTTTTGGGGGGATATTTTCCTTTTTAAGTGGCGATGGTTCGTCTCGAGTTGCTGTTGCAGTTCCCCCGAGTGTCCGCCAGGTGGTGCTGTTCAGCAGCGGGCCGTGGGGGGAACGGATCTGCGTCAACGCGGAGCTCAACGACGCTGACAGGATGCCCATAACCATTGGAAAGATAACTCCATATAACAAGTAGGCAATTATACTCTTAAATCAGGTGCATATGATGAGATCTGACTGCTTCTTTTATTTGTTAAGTTTGTTGTGGTGGGATAATTATGCATCCACTGCTTATGACTCACCTCCATGTATTTATAGATAATATGATGTAATGAATTAACTCAGTAAACCGTGTTGTGACCCCCAGGTGCCTGTCATGGGAGCAGTGGGAAGAGGAGACATGGACTGGCAGTGTTATACTGAATGTCACCCTGGAAAGAGGAAGCCTGGTAAAATATTGGTTGTAATAATGGTTTGGAAAGAGAGAAAATCTACGAGACGGGTTCATTTCTTTTCTCTCAATTAGTAGACAATCATTTTTGGAAATATTCAACAGAAAGTGCTTGGCATTTTTCAGTGCGTCCTGAATGAATGAGGGTAAAATGGTATTCGCAAATGTTGTGTTTGTTTTTCTTTTCTCAGGAAAAATCGGATTGGTCGGAGCCGGAGCTCGTCCTGGCCGTGACAGAATACACCCCGAAGGTCATTTATGTGTGTTATATTTTCGGTGCTCGTGGTTGAGTTAGAAATGGGTCACGAGGACGTCAAGGTTTCAGACGGTCACGTTGTAGCTGTTTGTCGGGAGGCTTGAGACTCCCTGCCTGTCGTTAGGTTGAGACCCGCATTTCCAGCATGGTGACCGCCATAGATGGTCTTCCAAAGCCCCATCTAGTAACAGATGGGCGACTAAACTGGGCTTCGTCCATTAATATTTAGAGTCTATGGTTTTGACCTTGTAGAAAGTAATACATAAACACATCAACATTGTGATACTTTTGAATTGAGTTGTGCAGAGGGGGAGGGGGACGTGTGGAGATTACCAGGTGGTTATTATTTCTATGCTACGTATTAATAGAGCTGTGTATGTTTAAAAACCTTCTAATGCATTTGAGTTAACAGAGATTAGTGTTAGGCTTCATGTTGATTCAAAAAGTGGTCACATGTTAGTACACTTTACTACATTTCCCAAGATGCCCCTCACTAACGGAGAGAACAGTAACGAGAACACTTTTCATTTGAAGTCGAGAGTATCATGTCCTCCTCGAGGCCCAATGGGGTTGTGTTGCTGCATTGCATTCTGGTCTTTTGAGGCTAATCTCGGGGGCGATATTGGCTGATCCTGTTTGCCTACGATCATGAGATTTCCTGTTATGACTGTTTAAAATATTGATGCAAAAACTTGAGAGTGACTGACAGAAATCAGACGTGTTATACATCATTGATAGAATCTCTCCAAACTGTTTATGCTTTAAATCATAGATCAAACAGACCTAAAGCGTTTGCTGAATGATTAATGACGAGTTTTGTCCCTCGCAGGACACTGTGGCGCCCCTCACAGCTCGGGAGCTCAACGGCAAGAGGAAGAGAGAGCACGCGACCGAGGGAGACGGCGACGAGAACAAACCGACCAAGAGAGGGGAAGAGGAGAACGTGTGTCCAAACGGGGGCGCGGTGGAAAAGACCACGCCTGTGCGAAAGGGTAGAGTTCAAAACAAGGGCGGTCAGAAGCTGTTCAGCAGTGGAGGAGATGCGACAAAGACCAAGGGAACGGGTGAGGGAGCCAGCGTCCAGTTCACAATGATGAGGAGTGATTTAATGAATAAAAGTGTGTTTGGTAAAAAGTGTGTTTTCAAAGAGCATTTCTGTTGTGTTTGTGACTTTCTTGTGTGCCGTTTCTTCTCTAAGAATCTCCTTCTCTCTCTCTCTCTCTCCTCTCAACAGCTAATGTGGTAGGAGAGGCGCAGCGGATTGTGGGAAGAACGCCTCCTCAGAGTGCAGCCAGGACAAAGAGTAGGCAGGCCAAGACTCCCACACAAACTAGTGAGTTTGTGCATACACATACGAGACGATTTCAGATGTTTTTTTTTTTTCATATTCTTTTGTAATATTGACTTACTTTTCAGTCCCATGGCGAGCACCTAGATGTACCTCGCCCTACCTGAGTTAACAGAATATTATTTTCTCATGTCTTCCTGCAGCCCCATTGGTCAGCCCGTCAGGTCGCTGGGGTCAGTCTCTGTGTGCTATCGATGCTCAGACAGCTATTCTGATTGGCGGGCAGGGCGCCAGGATGCAGTTCTGCAAAGATCCCATGTGGAAGCTCTGCACAGGTAAGTTAGGAATCTAGTTTGGAGCAGGTTGGAGTTTTCTTCTGGATCCGTGTCAGCGCGAGTGTTCCTGTCTCCATCCCCCTCAGAGGACAAGTCCTGGGTTGCAGCTGAGACTCTGGCCGAGGGTCCGACGCCAGAGGCCAGAATCGGACACACGGCCGTCTACGACCCAGACTCCCGGCGGATTTTCGTCTTCGGGGGCTCCAAGAACAGGAAGTGGTTCAATGACGTACACATTCTCGACACACAGAGCTGGAAGTGGACCATGGTGGAGGTGTGTAGGCCTTTTTTTTTTTTTTTAAATTTCTTCCCCCATTATGCTCCTTGTCCACTTTCCTCATGTCCCCCCCCCCCCCCCTTCTCTTGTGTCCCCCAGGCTCAAGGTAAGGTTCCTCCTCTGGCCTACCACAGCTGCAGTATGTTCCGAGGGGAGCTGTTTGTGCTTGGCGGGGTGTTCCCCTGCCCAAACCCGGAGCCCGACGGCTGCAGTGACTCTCTGTACATCTTCGACCCAAACCTCTCCATTTGGTACCAGCCGATCGTAACCGGAGACATGCCCTCCCCTCGCTCAGGGTACGGTGGTCTGATTTAAAAAAAAAACACACCTTTGTTTTGTTTCTTAACACACATCTAAACACTCTCCTCGTATCCTCCTTTCAGTCATTCTGCGTGTGTGATGCAGGAGAGGAAGATCTACGTGTTTGGAGGATGGGATACTCCTGTCTGCTACAATGACATGTACATGTTGGACCTGGGTAAGCCACACACTGGGGAGCACAGAGCTGAATCTCGATGACCTCCCTAAACCCTTAAGGTCTTAATTGACGTCACCTGAAGAGTGACTGAGTGCACGAGGCTTAGAGGGCTCGAAATGGTTAAATAAGAATAGGACAGCACTTTGCGACTTCTCTGTAACCATGACAGCACAACGTCATTTTTTAAAATTTTGTTTAAGCTTCAACATTTGTTTCTCCTTTACTGTCCTTCCCCTTTTTTTTCCTTTTATTAAGGCGTTTGTTTACCGTTCTATTCTTGCGTGCCTCCCCTGGGAATCCTATGTTCCACGTCACAATGCTAGGAACTATGGGTAATTCCCTCACGCTAAATCTGTAGATACACCCGCTTACAGAAAGGGTGCATAAAGGGTCTCAAACGGTCTGCAAGAGATCCCTCACACACTTAATGATCGTGAAGCGTGAGGGGGGTATCGAGATGGTGTCACACACAACTTTACATTTCTGTACAATCTGAGAACACGTATACCTGATAGAGGTGTTAATACATGGCATTGATTGCGTCATTGACATGAGATGTTTTTGTTTCACAGGGCTGATGGAGTTTTCTGTTGTTAAAACGACTGGGAAGGCCCCGTCTCCACGAAGGTACACAACGCTGCACTCACATACACGTACATGCAGGTGTAGCTAACGCTGAACGGAGGATGAAAAACTGTAACCAGGAGCTGATCAGAGTCATTGCCTTGTTTTTTTGTTTTTTTCTTTGATCAGATTCTAAGATGCAATTATATATATATATTTTTTCTTAACTTGACGTGTGTGTGTGTGTGTGTTTCAGTTGGCATGGGAGTGCTGTGCTCTCCGACACAAAGTTCCTGGTACACGGCGGTTACAACGGAAACAATGCTCTCAGTGACACCTTCATCTTTGATATAGGTGAGAGGCCGCTAAAAATGACACACAAGATTGTTAATATGTCTTTTTATGTAAAATGAAAAAACACATTTCATCATCCATACAAACAAAAACACAGGGTGTTATAATCTTTATCATTTATTTTGAATAATAGAACTTGGCTACAAGATCAGGATGTACCTACCGTTATTAACATGATTTATTTAACTTAAGACACAAACAGCTGGACAGAGGTGACGCTCCCTCAGCTTGCCGTCCCAAGGGCGGGGCACTCCATCATCACCATGGAGATGGCTGAGAACCCCCGTTTCTCAGGGGAGGATGAAGGTGTGGACAAGAACACGGGACCGGTCAGCAGGACCTTGCTGGTGTTCGGAGGCGGAGACAACGAGGGGAACTTCTACTCGGACCTGACGACTGTCGCTGTGGAGGAACTGCTCGCTGCTTTTTAAAGAGAGGGTGAGACAAAGGTGAATCCTCACTCCCTGTCAGCATTGGAAGCTATTTAAACACCCCCAGAGACTCTTTATTATTTATATTCCTATAGTCTTGTTTTAGGCTTTTAAATTTACTGTGGCAGCCTGAGCATGTGGGATTTACAATTTGGGTGTTGTTTTTTTTTCTAATATAGACGTCAGCTCTGCATTTCAGGAATATGAAAGCTTCTTTTCTCGAAGAAACCTCTCAGTGTCTTATTTCAAACAAATAAAAACAAAGATTTTGTTTTGAGACATCAAATATGTTATAATATTTTAGTCATAAAGACCATTACCCAGTGTTTTATGTTCATGGTTTAAAGCTTTTGTAAAGGTTTCCTCAGGTATAATCTTTACTTCTAGGATTGTCTTCACTTTTTCTCTTCCCTTTGAATACTTCAGACTTCCTTTTGTACTGATTGTTTCTAAAGAAAAAACGCTTTCTATTGCTGCAGGTTCATTGACTGAGTTACATCATGCTCAGAATCATGTTATTTTATTTTGTCATTAACTCCAAACTGCTGATTGTGATCTCTAAAAAACCCTGTTCATGTTCCTTTTTTTGCACTTGGATTCTGTCTTTTATGAATAAACGTTTTTGTTTTTCAACGCTGTCTTTAAATCATTCACTTTTAAAATTCAACTTATTGCATTCCTGCAAAATGAACAAAGTGTGCAGATCTGTAGTGACAATAAACCCCAGTTGGACTTTAACAATGTCTACCATTTTCAAGAAAAGTTAACCCTTTATGAAGTACCGAAGAGATGCCATTTAATACAGAGTCCCCTTAATAACATCCCTGTTGGCCTAGAAACTCGGCTCTAACATGAGCTAATGTTAGTCCAGCAGAGTTCCACTGATGTTCTCTTCAAACAGTCAGAGCTACATGGCGGCATTTGAATCAAAGATTAGTGAAGCTAATAATAGTGTCATGAGTGGGGCTGTTTTCAAGTGAAATATTTCAGTGAATGTTCTATTAACCTCTGCTACGAGATTATCAGGCTGGGCATGTGTATAACCAGTGCATGAAGTAGAGACTACACCTAATGCGAGTGCAACATAATATACCATGGCATATGCCACTCATATGTGGCACATGCCGCCGCAAATGAGTGGACCAGAACGGCATATAGCATCATATGCCATCAGTGTGCCCCAGCCTTTGTCACTCACATGCGGCATATGCCGTGGCACATGGGTGGACCAGAACGGCATATGCTGCACCATGTGCCGGCCTGACACAGCACGAGTGAACCAGAACGGCGTATGCCACTGATATGCGGCACAGGAGTGTACCAGAACGACATATGCCACTCATATGCGTCACATGCCGCCACAAATGAGTTGACCAGAACAGCATATGTCGCGGCATATGCCATCAGTGTGCCCCAGCCTATGTCACTCATGCGACATATGCCGCGTCACATGAGTGAACCAGAACAGCATATGCCACTCATACGCGGCACATGAATGGACCAGACTGGCATATGTCCCCTATATGCCACTCATATGCGGCACATGCATTTGCCGGCACATGAGCCACTCATGCCAATCATGTGTCGGTCTGAAGATGACACTAGGTTAAATCAACCTTTGTTAATGATAATGTCTTAAAATCAACATTTTAATTTCATACATCACTCTTAATTATAATTAAATATAAACTTTAACCATCCCTAAACTGATTTTTGTCAAAACCAAACAGTCTGCCATAATTCTTTTTCTCAAAAAGTCAAAATAATGGCCCCAAATTTCTCGTTTCACATGCTACCTATTTGAACATACTCCCCGTGGTCTCGACACACCTCGACATGCACAGGGGTGCGAGGGCCCTTCATCACCGCTTGCGGTTTTAATTATTATTATGTTTTCTACTCTGGTGTAATTGTTCAATAACTGCTCCACTTCCAAACTTTGTATAATAAATGATTCACTAAAATTGAAATCCCTGGTAACAGCTGGTTGGTTCATGCTCTAGTGCACTAAGATCATACATGTGACAACCAGATTTGGATGCTTTTTAATTGGTTGTCACAGTAACCAAGATTTGCATTACTGCTAGAGAGTAAGTAGGGCCGGGCTAGATTCTTCTAGATGCGATCCGAAATGCGAAAAAGTCCCAAGGGACAGGCTGACAATGATGAACCAACTGTCTGTTGATGATGTGTTTGGTTTGCCAGCCTGTTAAGAGAAAATGATTGGCTACACATTAAAAAAAAACAAAAAAAAACTGTTATTACTGCCTCTCTCTGGCTGATACATTTGGCACCCTGAAATAGGAGGCAGGAGATAAAAAAAGGTGGGTATGTGTTTGAATGTTCATCCAGTGACACTTAAAATACCCTCAAATCAGCTTCAATTAACATTCTGCAGTTCAACCTCCTACTAAGAGTGTCCTTTCTACTTAGACACACAATGGAAGTATGGCTGCCAAGATCGCATTCTCATACAAATATTAACGGGACACACAGCAGGGACTTGTATTAGGAAAGGCTGCAGGATTTTTAGATAGATAGGTAGATAGATAGATAGATAGATAGATAGACATACAGATAGATAGATAGATACTGTAGATAGATAGATGGATAGAGAGATGTTACCCTGTAATATAACCTCTCGTCCTGCAGATGGAGACACTTAAGCACATTTCCCCAAGCAACAACCCACTCATGTAAAATGTACAGCTCATGTAAAATCCCCCCCTCCCAAAAAAAAATGCATCCAGTTAGTTCATGTAGCTATTTACATGGCAGGTTGAGATATTTTCTGTGATACTTTCTCCACAGATTCAGGTCACACAGGCCTGCAATGCATCTAACATCAGTCCTCAACATTCAATTGGACATGCTCCAAAAGCCTTGAAAGAGTGGGATATTCCCCCCAAAATTAGTTGGTTTGTTGTACACGGATATATTAGTTACGAGAAGGGCTGCAGTGATACATAAACAAGGCTGTTAACTATATAGAAACAGTCTTTGTGTACTTTAAAAATAGTGGTGTTCGGCTCCTGAGAACACTCTATCCATCATCCGGGAAGGGATTTTCCCCTAGATTCATCCTGCCAGTTGGATGCTTTCCCAGATATAAGTAAGACGCCCCTTCATTTGCTGGTTTCTGTTTTATTTCCCCACTAACATCCTTGCATCCTATGAATATTTGTTTGTTTTTTTAAAAGTCTGCATAACTCCTGGTTGACAGAGTTCAGAAATCAGTACTTCCAATCATAGCTCTTTCCTCACTCCATGGCTGTTGCTAAGTAACTTGAAAATGTCTACAACAGCTGTCAGCATCTCACAATCGCACTTATAGGTACATATTTACAAATTACTCTTATTTTCACAGCTGCGATTGCAATTAGGAAACCATAACTCCACCACGGTAACGTATAGTTTAGTCATTTGCGGCAACTACAGACATATCTATGTAAAAATGGTGCATTGGGATAATAGGGTAAATATATACAATCCACCAAATGTATTTAAAACCACAAAAAGACGGGGGAGTCTTACTGAGCAATGAAAACATGAACCTTCACTGTCAGAAAAGATCATTTTAATGTACGTTACTTGGTGTGCAGTGGTCATACATGACACGACACATACCTTGGTTACTTGACCATGAAAGTTACCTTCACATCTGGTTCTGTTTTATTTGCACAGTTTGTTTTTCTGTCATATTTATCTTTAGTAACTTTGTATACCTTTATTGTTTTTTAATCACTACATTTTCAATGTTCAAGGCATTATTGATTTAAGGTTTTTAGGTTGTTTGAAGATGTCTGTGTAAGAATTAACACAAAAAAAACACGAGTTAGAAGTCCTCTGCTTTCTATTACAACATGACTTGTTTCAGATAAAATGTATGTCTGAAGTATACGACGTGTAGAGGTGAGTGTGCATCAGGTTAAAGGTTAAAGGGGATTTGACTTCCTTGTGGAAATATCTGGCAGCACCTATAGGCACCTTACCTTTGACACCTGCAGAGCTTAGAGAAAGTGTAGGATAAATGGGAAATTAACTTTCTAGTCTTCTGACAACTCAAACTGCTTTTTGCACCACAGGTCACACTTACCCATTCACACACTGATAGCAGAGGCTGCTATGTAAAGTGTCCATCAGTGTTAAATAATCACATTCATACACATTCTCAAGCAGCAGGAGCAATTTTGGAATCAACGTCTTGTCTTGTAAAAGGAGCTTTGCCATAAGGTTGTTGATAAGGATTGTTTTCTCCCTAAAAGAATACACCTATTGGTTCCTGTAATATATCTGTGGACTGTTAACTCCACTCTCCTCAGTTAAAAACAAAACAGAATTAAAACAGAACTGTGATTACATGATGCACACACACCACACATTCCAATCTGCACATTGCACTTTGACACCCTGGACACTTTACATTGTTTACATTATTCTATATTTTGTATATTCAAATATTTCTTTTTTAAATTTTACATTATATTTCTATTTTACTGCATATATGTGTATTAGTAATTTGAGTGTTATTGCATGGCTTTGCGGAACAGTCTTTACATTTCACTGCACATCTGTATGAGCATGTGACAAATAAAAATCTTGAATCTTGAATCCTGGGATGTGAACAAATAAATGCTACACAAAGAAAGTGCACAATTACAGAATAAGACATGTGTTAAAATGTAGTTAATCACTTGTACAATCAGCCAATTTAGCTACAGTAGCCTGTTTTTTTTATTATTATAACATTATTATAACCATGGAGTCATACTCTTGTTTTTGGGGCCCTGGACAGAAAGTTAGAGCCAAACTATGTGAACAACGAGTTTGGCCACTAAGTAACAATGCAGGAAACTGATTATGGTGTATTTTAGTGATAGGGTTAGGGTTCAAAAATAACTATGACATCACGTGACACATGTGTGAACCTAGGGCGTATGTGGGAAGCTTAATTCTACTTCTTTTCTTTTTTTTAAATGTATTTTTTAATTACAAGGACCAACAAATTAACACAATACACAACAAACCACAACAACAACAACATACAGACACATTACAACAACAACAACAACAACAAAAAAACGAACAAAGATTAACAACAGCAGTTTTCACAATCAGTAGAGCTAAATAAAATCATTCATATTCTATTCAATTGTATTTGATGTTCCTATACACATTACACTGAACCATTCCTCTTTTAGAAATATTACAAAACTCAGTGAATACAAAACTCAGTGATACGCATGGAGAAATTGCGAGCTAATGATTCAAAATGTAAACATAAATGGGAAGAATTTTGGGGTCCCTTCTTGCAACATTTGGACTTACCCTGACAACATTTGTACCTTTCTTGTTTTATTTATGGACATCTCTATTGCGGACAGCTTGGATGTAGCACTAACACATTGATGATGTATGATGATATGTATGCTGTTTGTGTCCTTGGCACATGAACTATTTGTAATATGTTTACCTCCTCTCTGGTTGTGAGTGTGTGTTTGTTTGTTTGTTTGTTTGTGTGTTCTGGGGTGGGGGGATTTATGTCCATGGATTGGGTTGTGGGTTTTCACTCCTGTTTGTATTGTGATGTCATAAAAATGTTAATAAAAATAATAATAAAAAAATAATAAAATAATAAAATATATATATATATATATATTACAAAACCTCAAGAGTACCTCTGAGTATATGAGATAATCTCTCCAAAGACAAGATGGACATCAGTTTTTCACACCACATTTAGATATCAGGAGGATCTTCATCTAACCCAGGGATGGACAACTTTGGTCACAGCAAGGGCCACATTCATTTAATTCTCACTGCCAGAGGGGCCAAATTAAACGATTACAGTCGATTATGTCTCAAATTTAACTCAACATATACCAGTGATCAAATATTATTATGGACATATTTCTGGTTTTCACTATTTCATGGCAGATTTTGTCATCTTTTCTTCATGTTTCCAATTAATTGATATGTCAAAATTGACCTGAGGGCCACATTGAGGGTTGATGGGGGCCGCATGTGGCCCCCGGGCCGCCAGTTGCCCACCCCTGATCTAACCATTTTCTGTAACACTGTGAGGCGTGCAGCATACAAAGTAACTCTAAGAATGTACTGGTGCCTACAGTCACAGAAGTCCAGTCGAAGAACAAAATGATGAGGATTTTAAAGGAATATAACGCCCAAATATTTTCTTTATCTCATTTTGGACCGAGAGCCAGAATTCTGTGATTTTAGGACATGACCACATAATTCTACATCTAAAAAACTCCACACAACCTAACCCTAACCCACCTCTCAAGTCCCCTTTACTAAGCACCTTCTCTCTCTCCCCTTCTCTCTCTCTCTCTCTCTATCGCTTCTTTCACTTTTTGTATCCTTTCTTAGGTATTTCATATAGTTTTGTAGTTTTTCTGTTCGTAGTATGATGTGTGTCTATTGATGTCTTATTTTGCTGTCTTTATTTGTCTTATTTATTTTATTTTATTTTTTACTGTATTTTGGAGTCGTTGTCCTATGGAAGCCCATTTCCGCCAGTAAAAAAAATAAAAATGAAAATAATAAAGTCTCATAATTTCAATGTCATTTTTTTTTATCTCATTATTTTGACTTTTTGTCTCATTATTTTGACTTTTTATCTCATAATTTTGACTTTTTATCTCATTATTTTGACTTTTTATCTCATAATTTAAATTTTTTATCTCATTATTTTGACTTTTTTATCTCATTATTATGACTTTATTATCTAATTATTTTGACTTATCTCATTATTTTGACTTATCTCATAATTTCAACTTTTTATCTCATAATTTTGACTTTTTATCTCATTATTTTGACTTATCTCATAATTTTGACTTTTTATCTCATAATTTTGACTTTTTATCTCATAATTTTGACTTTTTTATCTCATTATTATGACTTTATTATCTCATTATTTTGACTTATCTCATTATTATGACTTTATATCTCATAATTTCAACTTTTTATCTCATTATTTTGACTTTTCATCTCATTATTATGACTTTATTTTTGATTTTTTTAACTGGCGGAAATGGGCTTCCATATATTGTCCTGACCTTGTCTGTTTTTTGGGGTTTTTTTGTGCCTCATTTGTATATCACCAGTTTGTCACTTTATTGCACCTAAAAAAAAAACTAAAAAAAAACTACACACAAGCACCTGCCATTTGCCGACACCACCAGTTTAAAAGTCACGGAAAAATCCGAGTAAAACCGAACACAGACCAAACTCCCCTCCCTCCCAAAATCTTCTCTGTCTGTCGTGGTGCAAGCAGCCATGTTGCTGCGAGCTTGTTCCGGTATCAGGGCAGGATCGTGCGCATAGACTGCAATTCGGGCGCAGCTCTCCCTCACCTCTCTCTCTCTCTCTCTCTCTCTCTCTTGTCGCCCGTCACACACACCTCGCATCAAGACAACCGATCATGGATTTTACAACCTGATGATCCCCTTTTTTTTTTTTTTTTGTGTGTGCAATCGACTGGCCATAGGGGGGGAATAACAACAGGACGAGCTGGTTTATCGCCACACTGCACTGCAGCACTGCTGAACGACCTTTATTCCAATCACGCATCACAAGGAAAAAGAGCGACCGGTGATTTCCGTGGATTTTTTGAGTTTTTTTTTTTGAGTGCTGCGGCCGGAGAGAGAGGGATACAGCTAACTAGCTTTGAAAAGAAACGCGGAATTATTTGGCTGCATTGGCGTCAAATTAAGTCGTCATGTGACAATTCAACGCGGTGCTTATTTTGTTTTTTTTTTAAGGATTCCGTGTGAGTTTCTGTTCTGTGCATTTTGGGGAAGGTCGAGACCTCGCCGGGAATAACTTTGGCCTGAAAGTTTGTCCACTCAAAACCCTTTTGCTCCTGACCTGAATCGAAAAGGAAGTATCTTTAATGACAACATTTTGACAAAACGACGTCGACTGCTTCGTGAAAACAACCCAGGAAAACATCTGTTTTTTTTTTTTTTTTTTAAAGATTTCTTTGACAGCCCGTAGTCGTTTTTTTTTTTATTAGCAACCCCTTTTAGGTTAGCATGCTAATTGAACCAACACAGCCCAACTTTTCCTCAAGCTTTCCAAAACGTCACAGCGTCCGCCCGGTCGCTTTCTAGTCACCTTCGACGCTGCTAATCGGTGATTTAGGCCTGGATGTTTTCACCCTCACACCTAAGCTAAACAACAAATTCGCCTTTTACATGCTTGTTGACAAACATGGGACGTGCGGCTGCTGCTAGCTTAGTTTCCAGCTAGCTGGCTAACTCCGCTAGCCGCTGATGTGGGGATTCAACTTGTTGATTCACGGGCTCTCCTGCTAGCTGGCTAGCACTTGGCATTTGTTGTGTCATCATCTAGATCAGATTTTTAAATGCACAAAAGACACTGAAGAATCGTCATATTCACACCGTCCCTTCCCCCCCCCTCCTTTATTTGGAAACTTGAACTTTTTTGTTTTCTAAAATGTCAACAAGGATCCCTCTGGTGCAAGTCATAGAGAATTCAACCGGGCAGGTAAGATGCAAGATTATTCTGCAAAATAATACCCCCCCCCCCCCCTTCAAGACTTTACACTTTGCAAAGGGATTGTTATGTGCTGTGGAGAGGCCCAGGTTGGCCTTCGTGAGTCTCTGCTTTTCTCTGTGTCTCTGTTGTCTTTGCCACACAGCAGTGATTCACCAGCTTGCCTACGCACTCACACTGGATTTCCCACTCCTTGCAGAATAAGAAGAACACATTTAGGTGTCTGTTTAGTCTGTGTGTCAGGGCATGTCCTCCTACTTGACTTTTTTTCCTTACTTTTACCTGTCCTGTTAAAGACAATCTTTTCAACCACTTCCATATTTCTAAAGACTTTCAGAGTAAAGAAGACTGACCTCCTCATAGTGGATTATTATCTCATATTTCACCCTGACACATTTCATTTGACAGCATAGTGAGTATACTGTTTGTTACAGTTTAAAAAATCTTTCCCAACTAAGTCAAGTCAGCTTTATTTATATAGCACATTTATAACAGCCGAGGCGTACAGTAAATTAGGCAAAATACATTGCATCCAAAACATCATAAAGACACGTAAAAGTAAAAAATTAAAAGTAAATTAAAACACAAAACAATAGTAAAAGTTCTAGTGGACACTGCTGCTGGGATAAAACACTCAACTAGATTCAAGAGTCAAGATTTTTATTTGTCACATGCTCATACAGATGTGCAGTGAAATGTAAAGACTGTTCCGCAAGGCCATGCAATAAACACTCAAGTTACTAATACACATATATACAGTAACATTTTAAAAATAAATATTTGAATATACAATATATAGAATATAGAATAATGTAAACTAGAGGTAAAAGCCAAGTAGGAAGTATTTTAAAAGAGAGTATGGCTAACTTTAGTTGTAGAATTGAGGTGTTATATGATTAAAACATTATAATAATTTTTGAATTGTAATATAACAAAACTAGACACTTAGATTCTTGCCGAAAAGGTTAAGGAGATTAACAAATGAATTGTGTGGTCCAGGGCACAGCTGAAACCCAAATAGATTGAATTTATGATATTGTCACAATTTGATCCCAGACTTTTAATTTGAAATGATTTGGGCTCTGTACATGTGGGATGACTAAAGATAGTTTCAAACAGTACACATCCTCTTTTGACCTAAAACTACTGACCTTTACACTCAGGCCTGAGGGCTCATGAACACTCGAGGAGTCTTAATTCATTTAAACACCCGTCAAAGCAAAGAGTTCAGGAGCCAGAGTTACAGAAGATTTAATGTTTCCTGTTTTCATTCATGTTGGTAGTAAAACAGTTTATCAGTGTACTTAAAAGTTTAAAAGACAAAGAAACAACCGGCAAGTGCTCATTATTAGACATCTGGAACAAAACCATTGCTTTCAAGACTGCAGTATCTTTCTTAATCTTGTAGACAGTTTGATCTCTACACTCTTTGTAATTATGAAAGCCACAGAGGCCCACATTATAGTTTCCAATACAGACCATGACTAGTCTTACTTTGACAAGCTTGATGGGATAGATAGGTAGAAGTTTTGGGTGTCTACATGTAACAGGGTGGCCAGTGTATGATGTCAGGACGTGTGTGCTTGACCTGTTTCTATATTTGTGTTGCTTGAGTAATGTGAAAGTAGTTGTGTTGAGTCTTGGTGTGAAAGATAATTTAAGAAGTTGGTCTGTAGCTTTGAAGAGCAAAGCAGCATAAACAAATGCACACACATAAAGACACATTTGATAATACCTTTAAAAAAAGTGAATGCCCAGTCAAGGGTTATTACAGACATGTAAAATGGTTGATTAAAGTAGCACATTTAAATGTTGTCTATACTGCTGCAGCCTTAACCAAACTGTGTTGTAGTTGATGCATTAAAAGCCCAACCCTTGTGTGTAAAGTGCAGCTGCACATTAAACCAGACCTTAGACCTGCTCTTACCAGCCAGTTGGGAAGACTCTTGGTGTTGGACACTCAAAGGTTAAAAGATTGAGTTTATCTTCGCTCGTTGTACGAACAAAATGCTGACGGAAGTTGTGTTGATACCATGTTCTCACTGCATGTGTTGTGTGTGTGTGTGTGTGTGTGTGTGTGTGTGTGTGTGTGTGTGTGTGTGTGTGTGTGTGTGTGTGTGTGTGTGTGTGTGTGTGTGTGTGTGTGTGTGTGTGTGTGTGTGTGTGTTGGCTTGTCTCACACAATGGATCACTGCTTCCGTAAGACTTAACAAGAAAGTAGATCGTCAGCTACATTTGTGTGAAGGTAAACTGACGCCAGTGACGAATGCATATTCTTACATGGATACACACCCATACCTGCAGCAGAGGTCATAAACGGTATAGTTGATGATTACATAAGTCTTTGACTTTTACAGCCACAGTCAGTTTTAACCTGTTATAAGCACACTCCTCATTGTTTTCATTGTTTTTAATTTGACAATTTTTGGCACTCCAAAGGACCAAACAAAAAAAAAAATCACATTTTAAACTTTGCTGTGTACAACATTATTTAACAACACCTTGTGCTGGCCAGTCATGAACTGGAAAACATCCACATAAGTAGATCCACAACTTTGTAGTGTTCAGCTTTGTTCAACAAGCTACAAGAAGACTGAGGGGATTGTGTCATAATGCTTAAAAGTTGAACACTCAGACTTGAAAAGAGTATAAAACCAAAGTACAATACCCTGGTAATAAATAACACTCACACTAAACTTCCGGGTATGCCCTACCCTGTACCAATACAGCCCCATGTGGTGTTATGCTGTAGTGCCATTTTAGGCCAGAAAGAACCCTTATACACCCTATGGCACCTAGTTAGGATTTGGGGGTGAAAGAAGAAAAGTTTGGGGTCATGGCAAGTCCTTAACTTGGTTTGTAGGCAAAGGGTCACAGATGGATACTCCCACACACAAACGGTCTGTTTTAAAGTCCATGTATAGAAAGCCCCTGGTGTCGGGTCTCAAGATACAGGACAAAATGGCACCGGACACGAAAGCAGGCTCAGTGTTGACATGACTGTCTCTGTTCCTGTCAGGTACTCCAAATGTATATTTTGACATGGTTGAATGTGCCTCTTCTGAAAGCAGATACTCTTTACAAAACGTAATGTTGGACCTGCACGAGGCCTGATATTCCTAGAATGGAGAGGCAGTTTATTTTAATGTTTCACATTTTGGTAGCCTAATGGAGATTCACTTGACCGGGGATGGAAAGTTTGAATGGCAAACCAAGCTGCAAGTTAATGTTTTTAAGTGTCAGCAGGGGTCTGTGCAGTGAAAGCTACCGATCCAGGCTCATACTGGATAGCTGTTAAAAGGAAGAGAAGTGACTTGTGACATCTTCCTAACGGTTTTAACAGCAGATACACTGAGTAGCAATAAACCCACATGTTTTGCCATGTTACACAAGGGTTTTTATGTGGCTTTAAATTTTGAGGAACTTAATGCCATTTAACAATAACCTAATGGCACACCAGTTGAACTTTTAATTTGTACACAATACATTGTTAAATAATGGCAATTTAAAATACAATTATTTAATACATTTTGTCTCTGAAACTATTTTAGCAACAAGGATGGGATTTTAAACTATTATTTTAGTAGATAAGTCGCAAATGGGTTATGTGTAACTTGTTTTGTAAACCTGTTAGCTGCAGGTTTGCTCTCTTAGTCCACTTCCCCAGCATGATCTCTTTATTGTCTGATTTCCTGTTTTAGTATGTTCCTTCTCTATTCATTGAGCCACTTGTGAAAAGATAGACTGATGCAGCCAGAAATACTGGTCTGCCTTTTCAATTGTTTCTTCACCCTCCATGTCATTGTTTCTAGTATCGTAGTATAACTGCACGCCAGCTTAGCAAACTGGATCCTCCTCATATGGACGTGTGATGTGTTTGAACCATTCATTTGTCCAAGTTATTGAAGAGTTACTGTCTATAAATGTTTGAACAAACGTAATCACATTTAGGACTTGTTTTCATGTTTGCATTAGGGTTATAATTGTAGTCTGTCCGGGCCAAAAGGAAATAAACTAAGTCACAAGGAAATTAAACATAAACAGTGACAATGATCATTTTCAATTTCAATGGTCCAAAATATCCACAGTGGATCATTTGAGTGCCCCCCCCCTAAATTCATGTTGTTTCTGGATGTGCAGTATATAGTAGTATACAGGGCTTTCCAAAGCCATAAGGAGTATTCAGCCAGTAAGGAAAAGTAGCCAGCTAGGAGGTGAGCAACATGTTGTTCATAAAAGCTCACACTTTGGGGCTTCTGGTACATTTCAATGCCTCTATTCTATCATGTACACTGATAATTATTACATATATTGTGGTGTTATAACCACGCCTAACACGCCATACAAACACAAAAGTAACATGTGGCTGACTGATAGATTACACTCAATTATGAGTGTTTCTTAGCCGTTGCCCCTACATGTTGCTCTATGTGCTGATGCAGTGTAAAATGTGGAATTAAACGGGACTAAAATAAGTTGCATTTTGGATGCATCAATGCCGAGTTTGCTGTGTCCTTTGGGATATTTTTGCATAAAAATGGGTATCGAGAACCAGTCTTTTTTTGGTATATGTATGAGATTGGTCAGTAGCGAAAGTACTGGACAACTTGTTGCTCCTAACAGTATTAACATCAACATTACATCTGAATTAACAGTCAGGGCTCTCCATAAGATCCTGTGTTTAATCGAGATATGCTAACAATCGCCTCTCTGCCAATTTGTGCAAAGCCTTAATCCTGGTTCTGCAGCTAAATCAAACTCAGCAAAGTTTTTATACATGACTGTTGGGTATAAACATTTACCAGTCATGTGGCTGATATCCCTTTGAAACTTACTGGCGCTTGGCGGGTATGGATTTCGGACCCTGAGTGTAATATAAAGTTGTTCCATACTGTGAGCATTATTTCATAGGCGATATCTTCTTCCTTGATTTGTGTTACGGAAGTTTTTTTTCCTCCAGACCAAGTAGCACAACTCAACAGAACACCAGCTGTCGGCCAAATAACAAAGTGGTCAATTACTGTAAGTAGTCTCTTGTTGATTCCAATAAATATTTTGGACTAACAAGTTGTGACTTAGGCTTAATCAGCAGAATGTCACAGAGCTTTTGTAACCAGAGAAGCTACAAAATAAAAAGTTGTCTTTCAACATTTTTCCACAAAATTAATTTTCTTTTTTGCACCAAATCATAGAGAGAAGTATAGATAAGAGTGTTGATAGAATTTCCCCATTGATAAGCAGTATCTGTATCAATACCAGTGTCATGTCAATAAAATCTTAACGACAACCATCCCTGTGTATGCAACCTGTGCTAGGATGCATACAAAGCAACATCACTGCATACATTGCAAGATGGCCCATATGAAGGGATAGGAAGCCTAGTCTGACACTAACAGCATTTGCCTTTGATTAGAGGCAAGAATAAAGTTCCCTCACAACCAAAAAAACACTCGAAATGCTAGCTTAGGCACTTTAATTGAAGTAACCTTTTAATGATTGGCGAGGGGGCCTTCAAGTATACACTTACTGCCCCTGTGATTTGCCTCGCTTACCCTTCTAAATCAAGCAGCAGAAATTGGGATGGGATCGAAAGAATGGTGGGATGAGGGCACTGAAATATTTTATTGGAGATCTTGGTGCCAGACAGGAATAAGGACAATCGATTGACAGCCAATTCATATATAAACCGGATGCTCAACAACTTTAATTGATTTATGGTCAGTTGCTGTACGCTTACGTAACCTGTAAGGTCCATTATGTACTGTATCGATTTAGTCAATACATTTTAAGCAAAACATTTTTTTTGATCTGGCTTCTCATTTTGCAACCTGTTCGTCTGTTGAATTGTTGTTTCTGGCAGGTGAATGCAATTGTGCAAATGCTGCTGTGATTGTCTGGACTTCTTTTAATGACTCAGGAGGCTGTGAAACTGATTTGCCCTTCTGGGATTAATAAATTTGTGTGACTCTTAAATAAAAACAGCAACAGTCAATACATCAAAAGGGAGGCATGAGAAAGGATAACAGCATGCATGTGATTTCTATCATGGCAAGATAACATAATGTTATGAATTGTCCTCATCGCATGATCATTTTTATAAGCTAGAGATAATCCAATTTTCTGTTCTTACTCTGATTTTAAAGATTATTATTATAAATGTTTTTGAATGTTAGCCTTTATAAGACGGGACAGCTGTAAAGGGACAGAAAAAGTAGGAAAAGAGAGTTGGGGATGACATGTACAAAATAGCACCCTGATCTGTGGTTGAACCAGTGACCACTGTTTAAGTCATGAACGGTTTCAGAGGTATCCATATGATTTCTTCATTAACCCCAAACCACCGTCTTTCCTCTATTTGAGGTGTCTTGTCTATTCCGGTTTGACCTTTTTTATCCTGCTCCAGGACTCGGATAGTGACAGTTCCAGGTTTGAATTGGCCATCAATCACCAAAGCAACCATAGATAAAGTAAACACTGCTGAGCACAGTTTGATGTATTTCATCCGACGCCCTGGGAGTGTGAAAGTCTCAGCGAATCTCCCTGCAAGCTGCAGAGCTCGAAATCCAATACAGATGAGCTAAAAGCACCACATGAGTTTATTAACACAAGCGTGCTGATGAAGACCGTTTTTCATTATTCTAGTGTTCACCTTTTTGCTCGACTTCATTCATGCTCTCCTTGAATGAGTCATCTAATAAGAAATCTATAAAACACATGCGCACTTGCACACATACACCCAGGAAACCATAAATTATCCCTCTGTCCTTACCAAACCAGTCACTAGGCAGATGAAGAGAAAGACAAAGCTAGCCAGGGCCCTAGCAACAGAGAACCTGCAGCTAACACACATACACACACACACACTGGATCATTCACTCTTTAACATTCTCATTTGTTCTTGCCGGCGCTCACACATACTGGGAGTTTCTTCTTGTCCCCAGACGCATGCAATGAGTTGTCAGTCAGATCCGAATTAAGTTTTGATTTAATGAGTTGTGTTAGTCATTTTTACCTGAGGTTCCTGTGGAAAAATTAATAGAGGACTCGCAGGTGCTACCAAGGTGTTTCACAAACAATGCAGTGTAGTTCAGCGCTTTGTGTGTGTTCGATTGTCTGACAGGGTTAAACAGGCCCTTCCAGTTGAGCAGAGTGGTAGGTGTGGCAGCTAACTGTAGACCTTCGATTTTAAGGGCTTGACGTCATTCAGACGAAGGAGTGTGAATTTCTCTCCCATTGCTTGAATGTTTTTCAGTCCTGCTGAGTCATCTGATGTCAGTCCTCCGTCAAAATTTGCATTTCTTATAGTGATCACATGTGTATGCATTCTTGTCGGTTGTTGTTCTGATACATTTGTAACTCCAAATAAGGAAACATCTAAAAGATATGCACCTGTATTTGTACTAAAGCTAAAGTTGAAACAAGCTAACCAGTCCTTCAAACTAAATAAAACCATTCCTAGATACCAAAACAGCTGTTTAAAGCCTTTTCCACATTTGCACTCCTGAAAGGTTCTAGAAAATTTTACGTAGATTGTCCCCTGAAATCTTCCTGAGACAGTTGTTCACACATGCACATCACAGTGGGAAACTTTCACAGCCGTTGGAGAAGGGGTATAGGAGGCAAGACGCAACGTTTAAAAAAAAAAAAAAAAAATACAGAAGTTGCGTATGAAGCAACAGAGAACAACGCTTTAATGAGAAATGTAGCCTTTATATCAATGCTATCAATGTTTGACAAAATTAAAATATCCACAAAAGAACAGAAGAACATACCGGAAAACATAATGAAGCAGTTTGATAATGAGGCATGGAGACAACACCGGGTCTGTGCTTACAGTTTATGGTTGTGCATCGGTCACAGGATGTAAAATACACCACCCACTCGCTCACGGTGAATTTTCCTGAGTATTTCCTGCTGCCTTCACGCAACAGCTCAACCCGAGTTCACGCGGAACATTTACTAGGCGGCTGGCAGGATAAAGTCTGGTTAAAGTCAGTGAAAAATGAGTCTGTTTGTGTTACATCAAGCAGCTAACACTTCAACTTCAGGAAGTTTTGTGAGACTGTGAAAGCATTACTGTAGTTTGAATATTTTTCATTGTGTAAAATGGAACAACAATTGCAAAAAGTTTCTGAGTTAATTGTCCAAATCAAAACTTTTCTTGTTTCTCAATGCTACACCCGAGCAGTAGTAATGCTCCTTATTATCCAAAACATATTCTCCACAGCTTAGATGCTCCGTGTGAAAAGTTTTGTGGTGGTGTTGCTTGCACTATACCCGTTACTTTCTTAACAGTCGTTGAAAAAAAAGGCTATTTTAAAATGTTTTTAGTACCCCCAACTGTTGCCCAACTTCTCTCTGAGGCTCTAACCCGTGTCCCGTTTACCTCTCTTATTCTGCAAGATTAACTGCGTCATTAGTGGGAACTTTCTGATCTCTGCTGAGTCACACTGATTCAGATTCCAGGCAGTGTTAAAATTGGGTTAGTTGGGGTTCATGTCACACAGTGGCTGCCTGGTAAATTAGCACCTGCCACCTGCCAAATGCTAGTAAAATATGAGAGTGGCTCGCAGATTATTGACAAAATATTTTTGAGCTTAAAAAAAGGCAAATTTTTTTTTATTTCAGTGACTGGTTTAAAAAACATTGAATGTGTGAGCCAAGAATAAGCAAAGCCAGGGTCGGAAATTATCACCCGCCTAGCACCAAATGCAGATACGTTTTCTGTTTTGGGGAGAACATTTCAGGGGGCCATCGGCCACCTGCTGGGTAAATGTTGATACAATTATAATCATGTGTAAAGATATGCTGTGTTTTAAGCACGTTTGATGGAGCTGCAGCTTGTCTCTCCTGCTTCTCTGCTGTCTCACATATGTGTGCTGACATACACCAACATACACTGAAACGTACACGTAAAAAAAAAGGAATTTCACACATGCGTAATTAAGCACCATTAACTATTGAAATTCACAGATTAATCGCAATTAAAAAAAAATTGGCGTTTGATAGCCCTTAAATAAACTTGAATCATGTATATTTAGCACCATTTCAAATCAGTCACCCTGTGGAACGACGCAGACCTCTTTACCACGGTGGCCCACATGTTCGGCTCACACTCACTCACATCAAGTTGCATAGGAGCAGAACAAGGGGATGCCAGGAAGTGCTGTGCTTTTTGTATATAAACAGTGACAGCAACAGAGCAAACAGGAGCTCTGGATTGATTTTACACACACAAAACACATGCCTTGGGAGCTAGGGTAGTACAGTTCAAGAGAACACACACATACAACATTTAATTCCCAGCAAACTGAGACCTAGCGTCACACCACCTTGCTAAAGTAAGGGGCCTTTCACAAATGTACTTACACTTGTGTGTGTGTGTTTGTGTGTGGAGAGAGTTTGTATAGCCAGTTTGCATATAGAGTATACATACATTATGCTGTGCTGCCTATACAACTGGAAGCATCTATGAATACTACAACTAGTCGGATCATCTTTTTGACAGCAGTTACTTGTTACATCATTATATATGAATCTGGATTTCAATGAAACCTGCACCTCTTCTGAGCCAAAATCGGTTATGTTTATCAACATCAAATGTCTTAAAATCCTTCTACAATGATGTCTGCCTGTAGATGATTTAATAAGTCATTAACATTGACTCACTGGCATGATGAAAAATGTTCTACTACATAAACTAACATGTGTGAATGATGTATTTATGGTCGTCTCAAAAGCTACAAACGGGCCCGATAATAGTCTATACATTTTGGAAATCATCATCCGAAGGGCGTATCAAAATGTAGCATACATTAAAAAAGAAGGAACCTTCAATTGTTTTCAGTGGCTTTTTAAAGCTGTGACTTACTGTAGCTGCATTTGTTCTTGTTATTTCCTCCATTGCCAAATATGAATTATGCAAACGTGTATACACCCTGGTCCAGTTTCACTGAAATGAAAGAGAGGAACCGTCAAACAGGTGCAGTAACATTTCTGTCAGGCATTTGGCAGCTTTTTAACTTGGTCCTTTTAATTTCCCTGAGTGGTTGTTTCACATGAGTACTCCCAAAGTTATTCCCCGTTGGGAGTTCCTTGTAATTAGCTAACTGGCTCCAGTTAGTAGTTGTGGCTTTAGACATTATTTGTGTGTGTGTGTGTGTAGGAGTAACTATATAGCAACCATAATACTGTGGTTTACGAAAAGAACAAAAGTTACTTGTGATAAAAGTTGGATATTTTAACCTCTTCTGAGATACCCCTGTTAAGTAAGGTTGATGCATACATCATGCCCCCCATTGAAGTACAGCAGGGGTTGTCAATGAAGTTTTTTTTCTTGGAGCCCGTCTTTGCATTGGAGAGGAACATTAATAGAAACAAAAGTGTATGAATAGCAGGGTAGAACAAAAACAGAAATGATGTGAAGGGGGAGGGTGGGAGCAAAAGACAGTAAAAGAAGGATGAAAGAGATAAAAAACATCGATATACAGTGCAGATTCAGCATGCGACAAATCTCCATGGTAACACATCCATTACTGCCCAGAGTTTGGAGGTGTGTGTGTGTGTGTGTGTGTTTCTGTGTCCTCCCACCCACAAATTTCAGTGTAACGCAGAAGCTTTGTTGCCATGTTATCTATCTGATAATGACCCTATCTGTCCTTAGCTTGTAAGCTAACATGTAGCTGTATTTGTATTTGTTAGGTAGAAAAGAGGAGAAATGTATTCCTCAGATAATACCTTATACTTTAAATCAAAGTTCCAATGTTAAGCATCATCTAGTTTCTGATACACATGTTTATAAATAGCATATTGGATCCAGGCCATAAACTAAAAGTGTTCATCTAAGAACCTCCTAGTTACTTCATAAAAAAAGGGAAAGAAGGGACGTTGTTACACATTAAATTGATTTGATAAATAATTATGCTTTGCTTGGCATTGTGGTACCAATAAGGTGCATACTGAGCAAAGCATATTGAGGACGTATTTTGTGCACAATATGACATTAATAAGATCTTTGTTACCGGTAAGTGTGAGGATTGGCTGTTAAAAATGTTTTAATTCTCTGTACACTTACACGGGTGTTTAAATTAGTTTGGTTGATCCGACCAGGACAAGTTGTAAATAGTTGGAGCTTTTATGATGTAATAAATTCTGATCACCAAGACGTATGATAACAACAACAACAACAACAACAACAAGTCCTCCTTCCCAAACAGGTTCTACAAAATGAACATGGTGGTGGAGCTGTCACTCCCACAGACTTGTCCACAGCCACTTGGTCCTGAAAAGA
Source organism: Labrus mixtus (assembly GCF_963584025.1). Taxonomy (NCBI): domain Eukaryota; kingdom Metazoa; phylum Chordata; class Actinopteri; order Labriformes; family Labridae; genus Labrus; species Labrus mixtus. The sequence continues at coordinate 14,657,902 of NC_083634.1, read as the reverse complement.
GGTCCAATCATGGTTCAAATCACTGACAGGTGTGTGAGTGAACAGAGGCTTCAGCAGTTCCACAGACGACACCTGGGCGGGTTTATTTCCGACCGTTTTTTTTTTTATGAAGGCTATTCATAAATAAAGGGACAGAAGCCCTAGTCAGACTGCCGTTTCAAGCCGCAATATTTACACCCCCTCTGACGTTTCGCCCATGTACTGTCATCTGAGGTAGAAACGGAGTCGTTACAGAGGTGGTGTCGATGGAGCCAGCGGGGAAGCTCGCCGCTGTGTGTTTGTGAATGGCTTGACTGTGTGTGTACGTGGAGCTCCCGCTGTGCCGTGCGTCCGCAACACCGAAACGCAATGCCAATTCACAGACCGGGACACCAATACTGCGTCGTCGTGGAATCAATATGAATGTTCAAAGACGTGATGACGGCTGAGCTTACTTGCAGCACTTTTTGAGGGAAAAAAAGCAGTCTTAAAAAAGCTTAAGAGAGAGACGTCCGCTGTCCGTCCGTCTCTCCCTCATGTCAAAACAGAAACGTATCATGCCTTAATTTCAGTATTTTTATGCAGCTGCTTGCTTTTCATGCCGTCATGCAGTCTGAGGATGATTGTTTTGATATGCATCATTGTCGCACGGCTTTTTTTCCAGTTTGTGCTGAACTACCGTGTCGGGTTGCTGACAGCCTCGGAATTATTTAAGTTGTGATTGATAATTAATTATAGTAATGTCAAAGTAATATTTACAGACTTGGACATATCATTTCAAACCGTACAGAGACATAATTGTTTTCTGCATCACTGGAAAGTTTGCGTGTGACATCGCTTATATATGCTGTGCCACAGTAACGCCCCAGCTGAGAGCAATGTGTCGTCCTTATTTATTAATTTGAGTAAGCAGACAGAGAAAGAATGGAAAAATTGCTAGCTTAAATAGCACCACAGTAACTGCCTGTGGCAATTGGCGCTGGTCTTTGTGGATGAGCTGTGTTTGCGACCAGGATTATTTGCATAGGTAGGGGGTTATTTTGCACCTTCGCATCCATAATTTCTACATAGATGCAAATGAGAAAAGGATGCTATCTGCTTGTTAGTGCAGTTTGCGTGCATTTCACCCTTTGAGTGTACTTTGTGGAATCTTTTTCTCTCATTCGCACAGGTGTAGCGCCTGCAAAAGCAGTGCAATCCTTTTGTACATCTGTCCACTTGTATTTGCAAGAATGTCTTTTTGCTTTACATCTACAAACACCTTAGACACTTCAGTTTCTGTAATGAACAAAAGAGTGGGGAAGTACATGGCGTTGGCCACACTCATTAAGCAGCCGTCTGAAGCCTTCGTTATCAAATACGCTGTATAGGCGTAAGTCTTTATAAATAACGCAGAAAAGTGCTTTTGTTATCATCCGATCCCGTTTAGACGTTGAAGGAAATTTCAAACTGCACGACTTAATGTCCAACTCACAACTTCCTAGTGTTAGACAAAATGAAAGCAAAGATTACGGGTGCATTTTAGATTTTTGTAAACGGTGGATAGAGTTTCTCATCCTTGCTTGTTTGTTTTGATCTGATCTGATCTTTCAAAACTGCCATCACAGCTTTGCGGCCCGATCGATTCTATAAAATCTGTATGGGCGCACACATCTGCAGAGAGCACATGTCAATATAAAGATTTTTAGAGCACAGCCCGAGCAGCAAGTTTAAGTCTGCAGACCAGGACAGGAGAGAGGTTTGAGTTATTGGCAACACACAGTCAATTGAGTTCAGGTCAGTAAATGTCCAGTAAAAGCTTTGTTCATATTTAATTGGAATAATTTTGTAAAATTGCACCGTTCAGATGTGCTTGTTTGAGTACAATAGTTCCTGTGTATGCTCTGCTAATACTGCATACTTTTTTGGCGCTGCTTTTGAGATGAGATTCAACAAATTTTAATTGTGATGATGAAGTAGGGCTGCAGTAACTGGTAATCTGGGCTTGGCCACCCCATTTAAAAAAAAAAAAAAGTCTGGATTCGGCCCTGCTTCGTGAACTGACGCACTTCGACCACGTCATGTTGCTTTCTCCAGAGGCCTCTGTTGAGGGGACAGAGGGGGCAACAAGTGCAGGACAGAGACTTGTCAACTTCTCGAGGATAACAGTATTTCCTTCATCGATCCACAGTGACTGACGCTGCTTCTGCCAAGAGTGTCGTGTCTGATTTCACAGCTGTAAAAACATTTTCTATAGCGATGGATGAATCCTAAAAAACACTTAAGGCAAATTGCATTTTAGAAATCAAGGTTACTCGATTGATTCAAGGAATCATTTCATCCCTAGATTGAAGTAGTAATGGGTTTCTGAAAGTCTACCCCACAATTAGGATTTAAAACCACTTTCAGAAATAACTGTTAATGACTTGGATTTTTTAATATTACTTTTCCTCTATTAAAAAAGTAACTTAAATTCTCCCTGAAAAGAAAAACTATGAAACATGTGATTGTCCATTGTGACTGCAGTATAGGCTAATGTGAGGAGAGCAGTCCAATCAGATGATAACAGGCAGTCTGATCACATTATAAGTGATCATTAATAATGGATGGAGTATGTGGAAGACGAAACGGAGATTCCTTTCACAGTATCAAAGATGCTTCTTGTTCATCTTATGCTTACTCCCTAAAATGTAATGTGGTCATAGATCTGAATGGCATCTTCCCGTAACCCGGAAAAGTAAAAGCCAGCAATAATGAGGCCTGAGTCAAAACACAGGCAGTAATGCCTTGGATTAAAATGACTGGTGTGTGTGTGTGTGTTTTGGTCTCATGCTCATGCTTGTGTATGAAGTGTGGCAGCCAATGGCTCTTACATTATTTAAGTGATTTGAGTTTTTACTTGACGAAGCATATGAACTTGTATAGGTTTGAGTTAATTTGTTTGTTTTTTTTGTTACTGTGCGTGTGTGGGTGAATCCAGTATGTATGTGGCAGTGCAGGAAGGACAGCAGGAATAATGTGCCATTTGATAAATAACAGAATACATGATAATGTATGTGGAGACATTTTGGAAGTGCCACATTAATTGTTCATTTTTTTTGCTTACAACTCAGATTTGCCTTTTAAACACTCATGTAGGCCATCCAGACTTCTTCAGCCTTATTCACACTCGTGCATGCTTCCATCACATTGTCACCTGGAGTTGTTAAAAAAAGGTCATATAATGGATTAGGTATGTGTCATTTAGCCATGTGTTTTCAGTTCACTCCCTCCAATCCTTCTACAAGAGGTCCCTTCATCTGGCAGCGATGTCATCAACACACCCTGAGATTCAGCACTCGACTGCAGTTTGTCAGCTTTTGTGAATGTCAAATTAGATTTCCCTCGTTGGACTTCGGAATCCATTTCTCTGAAAGCAGCTTTACACTCGTATTCACGAGTCCAATAGAGCATCAGAGAGAATGTGAGAACAACACAATGATGTCACTTATTGTCCTCGCACAAGTCTATAATTATAACTGAGAGGAGAGGTGGATATGCTCATGTGTGTTCGGGGCGGGGAGGGGGGCAGTTTCTTAGAAGACAAAAATAGTCAGACATGAAAGAGGATAGGAGAGAAGCAAGACCAAAGAGTGGAGGACTGTAGAAGAAGGGAAAGAACTCGGAGAGTTGGTTTGTCTCATTTCACTGACTGGTACTTCAGCTTTAGTTTGTGGTGTTACGGATCACAAATCCCTCGGCTTGGATCGGATCATTCTTTCAGATCAACCAAAAAAAATAAAAATAAAGTTTACCACTCCTCAGCTAGACGTGACACAAACTGTGAAATGTAACACCATAGCCATAAATCAAAATGCTTCTCCATGAATGAAGCCTAAATTATGTATCACATCCTACTCTACTTTTTTTCACTATAGGCTTACACATTGCTACTATTCCAATAATAATAGCCTAGTAGAAGCAGTTGGAGCTGAAACCTGAACTCTCTTATTATCAAGAAAGTGCTTTTAAAATCTGAACACAGCTGACTGTAATATAAAAAACAGCTTCATTAAAAACAGTATTTATAACTCAGGGGACAGGGGGAGGTCAGGGACATCAGCTGCACAAACACTAAAAAGAAATCTTTGGGTGCGCAAAAAGTTTGCTGTAATCTACAGATATCTTACGTCATTAAGGATGGAACTACAGATGTGTAAAACTATCTTCATTTATTAGCCTGTTCAGTCAGAGACACTGATGGGGGATGACATAGTTATAGCTTTAGTGAAACTTGAAAGACTTTGTTTTTTTGGGGGGAAAACAAGGCATGCTTTGTCCGCAAATTTCTTCTTTTGGCTCGCGTAACCAGGTTCAGGTTACTTTATTTACCTGTTTTGCGGTTAACAGTCAGACTGCACATTGTTGAAATGTGCTAGACGCAGCTCAACCACCCGATCACACATTAAAGGCCTTAACACACCAAGCAGACTGCAAAGAACTAGTGGGCGACGAAGGCCGCCTTTGGTCTCCCAACACCTTTTGTCTTGGCCAAAAAGTTGCACTGGAACACACCGCAAAGACTACAGCCGACGGTCTCCTTGGTGTGTCAGGGCCTTTATAATAATGAGAAATAGAAAGCCCAAAGCATCCACCTCAAACAAGGCCACATTCGGCCCTTCTCTTATCTGTCCTCTGGGTTTCATGCCACATGTCAATTGCTCAGAATTCAATTTCCTCCCCTTGTGTTGTGGCTTAATTCTGCCTATTCCACTTTATGCAGGTCTGCACTGTCAGCATGAGGATGTGGGAGGTGGGTTGGGGTGCAGACATTAGATCATACCATCTGGAGCAAGAAACTAACTAGCACAAAGAAGATACACAAAGAATGATTATGCATATTTCCCATGGCCTGAATATGGTTCTGAAGGGAGGAATAAGTTGTTAACATGTGGTTTGTGTGGTTATTTGTGACAGAGCGAGCCGCTTCTTTTTCAAGCGACAGAGAGATAATTAAGTGCCGAAAATGACTTGTCAGTGTCGGAGGTAAAGAACAAGAGAAAGAGACGATTTTTACTGTACGCATTCGCTCCACACCAACAGTGTGAATTTCACTGGACCGTCTCCCTCATTGGTGTCAAATCTCCGAGAGGCGTGTGTGATTTATGCTGCTGCATGCATGCGCATGCATGTCTTTGTAGCCCACACCAGTGTGTATTCTTGTTTCTGCACGGCTGTTTGTGTCACAGCCCGTGTGTGTTTGCGGCTCGTCACCCTGGAGCCAGTCGTCCTTCTCCTCTGACCCTGATCCCTGTCACCTGTCCGCTCAGATCACACACACACACACACACACACACACACACACACACACACACACACACATGATTGCTGTGACCCTTTCCTGGGGTTGAAACCCAATCACTCTTGCACACCATGTAAACCTACCAGCGCAGCTTTGTTTTCTTTTTGTGGGTTTGTGTTCGAGTCAAAAAGTCCTACTGTATGCTGTTAGATTAAATTCAGGCTATTTTAATAAAAAACTACGATACAAAGAAACTTTTAACTTTGCATGCTATGGCTGTTTTGTTCAAACTAAAGACCAATACAGTAAAGGAAGCTGGGATTAGCAGTACAACTGAGCAAACTGAGGTCATTGTCTCGGCACAGTTCACGAGTAAGGTTTTCAACAAAAAGATGCTAGCCCTGATGGCTTCTTGCTTTTCAAATAAGATCTCCAACAACTCCACTGTACCTGTAGTTTGAAACACACTGGGTCCAAAATTCATCCAACAATGCGTGGTAGCTTTGGGTTGTTTAACTTTTCCTTAATTTTTTCTCACTTTCAGGTTTACTTTCAGGTTTACTGTCAGTCTCCATTGCTTCCTGCCTCATCATGTCTTCCCATGCTCACATATTGGCCTCTCTCTCCTCAGGAGTCTAAATCATCGCGCTCCAGCATGCCGCGATGTCGGAACTCCGTTGCTACGACCACAACAGACGACCAGCCGCACATTGGTAACTATCGGTTGCTAAAAACCATCGGCAAAGGCAACTTCGCCAAGGTCAAACTGGCACGACACGTCCTGACCGGGAAAGAGGTAGGCATTCATGCACACACGCTATATTTGTCTCAAAGCTTTGAATCTGTCTTTTACTTACAGAGTCTCCCCGACTGTCTGAACTCAAGACTTATTTTTAGCCATATTCTGAAGGACCACTTTGCTATTGACTGTTTATTTTGATAGAAACTGGTCAGATAGTGACTAAATGACAACAGCACTGCTGAGAAAATCTATTCAAGAGGAGAAAACCTTGTGTTTGAAGTGTTCATATGTAAAACTGAGTAACAATAGCATCAAAATGCTACGACCTTAATGAACAATAAGAACAGGAAATGTCATTATTTTAGGAATTCTTACCACTTTACTCAGCAGTTAGTGTCAAAACAATGAAAAGAAAGGAAGACCAGGGTGTTCTCTAATTAGTCCAGATGGTGGAAACAAGAAGAAATACTGTGAATGTTTAGCTAATGTCTTAATGTTAATCCTGGTTGATGAGAATAGGGGAGGGTTCATGCTGCGACACACAGTAGGTCTGGTCTGATCCTTGGCTTCCATGTCTTTGGAGACGGTACATCTGCTGCAGGAGATTAGATCACCACTGTCGGCTTGAATGGGGAGCCTAAAAGTCTCCGGGCTTACTGTGAATTCCATTTGTGACGTCACGTGGTGGTCTGTCCCTTTAAGGGAAAAAAAAGCTGTGTCTGCAGCGGAGTGCGTGCTGGGCTCAGTCTGAGGACCAGTCAAGTAAACTCTTGCTCTGTGTGTGAGAGAGGGAGAGCTAGAGAGGGGTGGGCAGGTTCTGTCAATGTGTGACAGCTCTCTGCCTGACACCCTGATAACACTCCTTGTGACTCGCTGGCAAACACACACACACACACACACACACACACACACACACACACACACACACACACACAAAGAAAACAAGGGAGAGTCAGTCAGACAAGCACAACCAGAAAGAGGAGTGGAAGAAAGGAGTTACTTGACAGAGAAAGACATAAATGGTGGAGAGAAGTAGACCTTCCTTCTTTTATGTTCCCGTTAAGATATAATTCTTTGTTTCCCTCGCCTTATCTTTGCATCTCTCACTTTGAATCCCTCCCATCTGCGTGTGTCTCTATTTGTTTTCATGTATACATTTTATTTTTGTAAACAAACACCACACAGATAGAACAAACAGCTATCATCTACATGTCAGCTCATATGATAGGTGCTCAGTTATCTTCAGTCACCTCGAGGTAACAAACACGATCCACCCTCAAGCTTTATCTCACTACTGAAATAAGATCTGATTTGCGAGGACAAAAAAATTCTCCACCATATTTTTCAGAGAGTTTCTTAACACTGTCTTATTCTCCTTTTGAGGAGATTAAGCAGTAGGAAGTGATACCAGTTTGATACCATTGTTTGATCAGACCTTGCTGTCTTAAAATCTGAATCAAAAGCAACCCATGTCAGCTGTTTAGACTGTCTCCCAAGTAATGATGGTCCACATTCCTTAAACCAGATTCTGAGAGGTACCACTTTCAGATTTTGAACCGAAAACCTCATTATAGCGAGGACGTAAGCCCGAGTTTGTGTGTGTCCTTGTCTTTACAGTGCCCCGTTATGCAACTGTCCCCTGCTGCGACTGTGTTTATCACTTGATGCTGTGATATTCTACTGTTCTTTTTTGTGTGTGTGACGTCTCCGAAAACGGTGTGTGTGTGTGTGTATGTTAGTGCTGTTTTCACAGGCTGAGGCTGTTCAGGTTTGTGTGAGAGAGATGCGTCAAACCCACTGCAGCAGGTGTGATAACTGATAGAAGTGTAATATATACGTTCTTGTTTTTGCTTCTAGGTTGCTGTAAAGATCATTGATAAGACGCAGCTCAACTCCTCCAGTTTGCAGAAGGTGGGTCTCTCTCTTTACCTCTATCTCTCAAAAGCACACACACACACACACACACACACACACACACACACACACACACACACATGAACTTTCTAGCTCAACATTCAAACCTCAGTTCTTGTTGTTCCTCTCAAAGCTGGCATTATAGAGTCACTGCCCCATGTGTCCTTTCTCTTTCGCTGTCTCTCTCTCTCTCTCTCTCTCTTTCTCTTTCTGTCTGTCTGTCTATCTCTCTCGCTCTCTCTCTCTCTCTCCCTCTCTCTCTCTCTATTTCCCCTTTTTGCTGTCCTTCTGAAGTGGTCTAGTTTTCAGAGAGAGTTTTAATTACAGGAAACAAGCAGCAATTACTTCTTTTGATCGTGGCAGGGTGGGGTCTGCCCACTCACACGCATACTCTCTAACCATGTATGCTTGCTCCCTCGACACACACACACACACACACACCAAACATACATACATGCACCAGCAGACATGCGCCATGAAATAGACACTTGTGTGCAAAGGAGATACCGGTACATGGCGCACATGACGAGAAAATGTGAACGCATAGCAGAGACACAACAGGGCCAACGTCACCCACACACACCCTTAAGTTGAATGTCGCCACACTAGAAAAAGCAAAATCCGTGTGCATAAGGACAAGACTTGGCCCTGTACTACTGATAACATACTCTGATCAGACCATTTCACTTTTATATTCTATGATTAATATTCATTTCTCCTATGTATATATTAACAGACTGTATGTTTACAATATGGAAATCTTATTTTGATCCAGACATTGTATTTTGTCAAACATTGTTATTTTTTGAATCCTGCAAATAATTGATGACTATCTGTCCTCTTTAAGTTTTTTACAACATGCTTATTAACAGATTAACACATTGTTTTTGTGTCATTTAATCCATTACAATATTGATTCTTAAGTTTTTGCAAAGACACATTTTAACACACATATATGCTCTGAACTTGCCATTGAACACGTAGGTAATAAGTGGAATATGACTGATATTAACCGTAATATGTTTCTTGCAGCTCTTCCGGGAAGTGAGAATCATGAAGATGTTGAACCATCCCAACATAGGTGAGTCAAACTGACCAATGAGATTGGACTCTTTTCTTCACTCACAGGGATTCAGGTCTAATTAGTGTCTAAGGACCTGTGTCCATATAGCGTTTTATTCTGAGCACCAGCGTCTTTAAAAAAAATGTTTTTGTTTTTTGAGGAGGGAGCGTTCGCAGCAACAGGCGCCCACTCGGAGAAGCGCAGCACCCAGGGTCTTTTTTTAAGAGCGCTCCACCTTTTTTGTGCCGCTGGGCCGAGCACTCGATTTAAAATCTTCGAGTGCTGTTGACGTCACCGCCGATGTTTTCCAAATGTATGATGCTCCCCGTATTTTTGTCGCCCACGGATCATGTCTTGCACCCCCATCATCTTTACTCCATGTCGCCTGGGGTGAAAACGATCTCAAATAAAAAACATACAGAGCAGTATCAATCATATTGGCAACAGACTGTCGTCATAGAGACAGGACGGACATGCAGCACTTTTCTTCTCAGAGCACAAACACACAGCCGGCGCGTTTCTGCCTGGTGAAAACTTGTTAGACACGGGGTCCTAAGGGTCACGTATTCAAGCCCGATCATGATAATTGTTTTTCTTTCTTAACATTTTTGCGCTCACCTCGCTACACTCACTTTTTGTTTCATAAATCTTCATTTCACTTCTCCTCAATTCCCTCTCCCTCTTTTTTTTGCCCCATGTCTTTTCCCTTTTCTTTGTCTTTCCACTGAAATACTCTGTGTTTGCTCTTCTTTCTCTCCCTCCAGTCAAGCTCTTTGAGGTGATAGAGACAGAGAAGACTTTGTACCTGGTAATGGAGTACGCCAGTGGAGGTAAGTGCATCTTTCCGTCACTCCCCTTGAGGCCTGGCACTCTGTTTAGTAAGAATCAAATGTTTGTTTGTGTTTATAAAAAGTGACCTCACAGCTTACAGGCACTCTGTGTTTTGTAAGTAATTTATCCTAATGTGGTTATCAGAAATACTCAGCTCTATCCTGTTTCATTTTTCTTACTGTGCACACAATTTTTATTTGTTTGTTTTTAAAGGGCAATCCTTATTTCAGCGTCCCATTCACAAGTACTCTGGTTCACAAGTGTCAGATCCCAACACTAAATCTTTCCTCCTCTTCTGCTCCTTCAGGAGAAGTCTTTGATTACTTGGTGGCCCACGGCAGGATGAAGGAGAAAGAAGCTCGTGCCAAATTCAGACAGGTATGATTGTTGTTGTGCTCCATTAAAGTCTTAAAGATACTTGTGTTTGTGCTGCTGTATGTTTAGAATAAAAAGTGTATTGCCTTCGTACATTTGAAGTTGTTTTTCATATTTGTTAATCGTGCTTAGTGAGCAGAAGCAGATATTTTGACAGGCTTTACAATGGTTTGATTTTGGATGAAACAAATGAAGAAGTATTTACTCAATGTATCAATAATTATCTTGTGAATTTGGAACAGTATTTTAATAAAGTTTGTAAAGCAAAGCAAAACAGGGATTTGTATTTTAATCTTAAACAATAACCATCATTTAAAATGGGAGTATGAAATGTTATAGTTAAATATTTTGTATCTGTTATACTTTCATATAACATTCTACCTTATGAAATCATTTCAAAGGGCTCACAGTGTCTTCTATTCTCTCTCTCTCTCTCTGTCTTTTCTCGCCTCTTTTTCTCTATCGACCACTCTCCAGATTGTGTCAGCGGTGCAGTATTGCCATCAGAAGTGTATAGTACACAGAGACCTCAAGGTGAGAACGCACAAGCAAGCATACATGCATATACCTCTATCTTTCTAGTTTTATCCACATATGATTTACATTTTTCCAGATGTAATCCCACTCCCGGAAACACAGAATCCAGAGGTTAATCACAAAGTAGTGTCTCACCTTAAGCGCGATGCCTTAGACAGCTTACTCAGTGATTGGTCGATGCATTGCTTGTATCGTTTGGCTTGTTGGGCCCCTCACTCTTTCTACATCTTAACACGTTGTCTCTCCTGTCTTTGATTCACATCAGGTGGTTTCTGAATATAACACAGCATACTCACACACAGGTCTAAAGCTTCGAGGTCGTTTTGGTTCATAGTATTACACAGAGTTTGAAATCCTCTTAACGTGCCAGCAGGCAAACCTGTCGATAAGACATTATCATGATTACAGTAACCATACAAGCACCCTTTCATCTCAAAGTTCTTCATCCAGTTTCCGGTTAGTTTGGGCTTTAAGGGGAACATTTTAAATCTTTTGACCAGGTAAAAAGGCCATCGTTTCCTACCCTTCAACAGGTAATAATGGTTGACATTTACACACAAATAATGGCAGCCTAGGAAAGAAGAGATTTCTTGAGGACAGACCGTTCTCATTAATTTAATGCGCACCATGCTGCACATTATCCTGATCACTCTGAACTGTGAGGTGAAATCTGGCACACGCTAAACTCAAATGCAAAAAATATTTCAATGACGCTGCGTTTGACAGCAAGCGGGGGGAATAATCTGTTCACTGTCCAGGACTTAAAACTCCTGTGTACCTGAAGTAAGGTTATACACTTGTTTATACAGCTGTATCTACTATAGGGGGCGCTTTTTTAAATTGAAAACACAAGTGTCAAAGTTTCTATTTTGTTACTGGGTAAAAGTGTTATTTTTTGTGTAATAAATGATTTAATCTGTCTGCAAAAGAATTAGAAACAAATGCTGATTACTTCTAAGATCACATGCCTGGAAGAGATGATGTCAGTGTTTAACACCCCAACTCCACACACACAAACACACAGAGAAATGGTGGAGTATTCAGTGCGAGTGAAAAGGAGAGTGCACCTGTTGCTAGGCAACCCCAGCCTCCTTGCTCACTGGCTCACTTTAGGCTTAGGGTACAAACACACACAGGAATAAACTGTGCGGCTCACTTTGTCCATTGTGTGCTACTTCTTGGCCTCGAGCCATTACCCCGAAAACCCCTTCTCTCACCCAGCAGGGTTTTTTCCCCTGAGAAAGCCGAGTGTCAGACTGACTGACAAACTGTCTTGAAATGTACCATCTTCAAACTCGGTATAACGGCAGAGAAAATCCATTTGCTACAACGATACTTGATAACTGGGTTGCTAATTTGTGAAACTGTATTTGCCAGATTTACAACAAGCTTTAAACCACATTTAGCTCAGACCCTACCAGAGTCGGAGTTCGTTCTATATGTTGAACAAATTATCTCATCAGTCACTTTAAATGCTCATGTCTTGGCATGCCAGTTAAAAAAAAAAAGTCTTGCTTCCCTCCTCATCTTGTGACTTTCATTTGTTTTTTTATTAATCATGGTTTTCTTTTCCCTCTAGGCGGAGAACCTGCTGCTGGATGCCGACATGAACATCAAGATAGCAGACTTTGGCTTCAGTAATGAGTTCACTCTTGGGAACAAGCTGGACACATTCTGTGGCTCCCCACCCTACGCTGCCCCCGAGCTCTTCCAGGGCAAGAAGTATGACGGGCCCGAGGTGGACGTCTGGAGCCTGGGGGTGATCCTTTACACACTGGTCAGCGGCTCGCTGCCCTTCGACGGACAGAACCTTAAGGTCAGGGAGCAGTCAAAGTGTGTTGTGTGTTTAAATGTGTCTGCATTACGTAAGCAGGGGTGGCTGTAGTATTTGTCACGCTGGTTTCGCTTCCTTCTGCCCTAAGAAATGCAGAAACTAAACTCAAAGGAGTAAATGTGTACAACTGATTAAATGTCAGACTAACAACTTTGTCTTCAAGCAAGGTTCAGTGATGCATCACATCAATACCGCAACATGTTACATTATATGCTTTTGTTTTAACACTGGTAGTTATAATTATTCATCCTACCATCATACTGTGCATTCACTCAGAACCCACATGACTCATTCTGGAAGTGCAGACACATTTTGGGTGGGCGATATAACATTGAGTGTGAGGATATTGATATTTACATGCCTGGAAACTGCCATCAAGGCTTATATTGCAGTGCAGCTGCCTGGAGTTTAGTTTACCTCCCACATTACTGCTCTCACTATTTATTTAACTCACTGTTTTCTGAGTTTACTGGCCACAAAAAGATGAATTATTTGATTTTAAATGTGTCAAACTGAGGGCAAAACAAAAAAACTAGTCTAAAATCAAGATATTTAATCTGCAATATAAGGCCCGACACTCTGCTTTGAGATTTGAAGTACAGGTTCTGTTAAAGAGGTTGATATGTTCAGTGGCACACCGTTAAAGTGCAATATGTTACATAAAGGCCACTGAAGAAGATTTTAAATGTGATATTGATTTTTGTAGTGCTTGGGTGACTGACTACTTCTACAGATGGCATCAAAGACAAACTTTCCTTGTTTTTGTGCATTTGCAGGAGCTGAGAGAGCGCGTGCTGCGTGGTAAATACAGGATCCCTTTCTATATGTCTACGGACTGTGAGAACCTGCTCAAGAAGTTCCTCATCCTGAACCCCTCTAAAAGAGGCAGCCTCGAGGTACACTGCATTCACACGTACATGCAGACACATTTCATTCTCCAATTAAAACCCCCATTCATAATACCCCTTCTTGAAACATGCAGACTGTAAAGACTCGATCAGTGATGTCTGTTCTCCTTCCTATTGGTATATGCAGCAGTACTATACTGAATCCTGGGACCTGCTTCACCATCTATCTGTGAAATTGTGGCTGAAGTGTGATGTACTTTTTAAAGACACAGTAAATACTTGTTAATTTTAGGATGTATGAGTTACTAAATTTGGTAGCAGTGCGGCTACATGAATGCTAACTAGTTTTAAATGAGTTGACCAGATTCACATTATCATCCAGAATTAAAGACGTACTCTCGTTTAAGCTTTGGCTACTTTCTGCTAAAGCTGCTTAATCTTTTGGCAACCCTGTGAAAATACAGACGCAAGACTGAAGCTCCAGTGTTCCAATTCAGATCAGTGGATGTTTCATTGATGCCTACTTGAAAAAGCTTGTGTACAACTTGACTAGATTTCAAGGCAGCCGTCAGATTGCCGAGGCTGGGTTTTTGTTTGTCGCTTTGTTGTGATGCCAGATATGAATCCCAGGCTGTTTGAATAAGACGTTTCCCCTTTAAAGGATGATGCATTTACATATTGATAATTCCCCCGCCTTTGCTGATGAGATGAAAAAATAAAAGCAATTAATTTTGTTTGGATTAATTTATCATGTGTAACAAACTCCTGCATCCTTTCCCACTGAGTACTTTTGCACTCTACATTTTGCATCTCTACCCCCGCGCTGTGTTCTTATTCTTCTATTATCCTCTTTATTTCTTGTCCCCTTCTCCCCGTTTACCCCTCGACTGACTTTGACACGTTCTGTCGTCCTGCGTCCGTCTGTGTGGCTTGCCTCCCAGCAGCAGATAATGAGGGACCGTTGGATGAATGTGGGCTACGATGAGGAGGAACTCAAACCGTACATCGAACCCATGCCAGATTATAAGGACCCAAGGAGGACAGGTAGCCTACAGATATACACTCAATCTGTTTCCATGAATCTATTCTGCCCCCACAGATGTGTGTGAAAACAGATATATTAGTTTCAAATTGCTTAGCAGCCTCTATTCGCGCACAAATCTTACTTATCTGAAGGAGAATTGTTGACCTCCAGGAAGCTCTACATTGTAACTCTAATCTCTTTTCATGTGCGCAGACATCATGTTACAGATGGGATTCTCTCAGGAGGAGATCCAGGACTCGCTGGTGAACCAGAAGTACAATGATGTGATGGCTGCATATCTGCTACTGGACTATAGGAACCATGAGGTACGCTGCTTTCTTTCCAACACCTACACGCCTTCACACTGTGCCATGCCAGTTATTATTAGTCTGTCAGAGCTCTCTCACACGGACCTCCGCTGATGTTAAACTGAAGCAGCTCATGGAAAAATCATTGTTCTGAACAAGTACATTTATGGCGTTTGCTCTCATCATTTAAATGTATCATCGATGGTCTTTAGTATTCTCATAACAGCACCGTGTTAAGAAGTCTAAATGTTGTACCCACACCTCAGTCTCCCTGCATCCATTCCTCATTCACTCATATTCAGATTTGTGTTTTTCTTCTTCCCTCAGCTGGAGGAGAGCGGCATCAAGCCCCGGCCAGGAAGTGATGTAAGCAACATAAACGCCCCCTCCCCGCCTCATAAGGTACAATGAGAACACATAATCTGCTTATTCTACCACCTAATGTGATCTCCCAACTCCAGTCAGTGCAACAAAAAAAGTACACTGACTTCACCAGTTTTTACCAGAGCCAGTGTGGTCTTCTGCTTTTGATGTTTGGGTGTTGAACGTCTCGTTGGAGGTTTCATGTGTGATTACAGCAGCTCAGCAGAAGCTCTCCCACTCAACATTCTTACATCCCAAATGTATTTTGTAAAAGAATACCACGCTGACGTGTGTCCCGTTTTCTGCCCTTTTTTAGGTACAACGCAGTGTGTCGTCCAACCAGAAGCCTACGAACCGCAGAGGCACAGATCAGGGTGAGATTGGTGTGTGTCACAGGAGGGAGGGCGGGTGCAGCAGATGTCTATTACATACTGATAGAAGTGGACGCAGATGGGAAACAGACTGAGACGGTCATTTGTCAGGAGCTGTGAGATGAAGAACACTGTTCCAGCAGATGGAACTAATTCTTTAATGTTTTTTTTTAAACTTCTTATATAATTTCCATCCTGGCGCTGAGATAGTGTCTTGTCCAGCCAAACACAAGCAGGTAGAGATATAAAAGAGTCAGGAACGAGGGAAGAGAGGAAGAGGCAAGTTGTTGCCTTTCTGATGCATTCCTCTCTTCTCTCTGTAGGATCCTCTTACTCTAAAAGGGGGGGTCAAGCAGACAACAGGACCGCAGCGGAGGATTCCGGGAGGAAAAGTTCATCGAGCAGCTCCACTACCAAGGTGCCGGCAAGCCCACTGGTCTCCTGTGACCGCAAGAAGAGCGCCACGCCTTCCACCGTGAGTTAAAAAAAAAAAAAAAAAACGACACTGCTGACATTTCCAACACTCTTAAGTTTTGATCAGAAAAAAGTGTTTAAATCTTCTGTTTCCCCACATCATCAATGTAACCACATACATTCAGGCAAATCTTGATGAGTCATTAGTACTCTCAAGTGTTAAATATAATCAGCCATATTTGATCTTATGTCACAGTCCGAAGATCAAAACTAAAAAAAAAAATAGCCAACTGTGAAGGCTGTCCTGTAGGATAAGAGAATGTGAGTAAGCATTATGTTTAAGGGTATGTTTAGTTATTTGTATACAATGTAATTGTTTATCTTATGTTTAAAGTATAAAACTCATGTTGAAGTTTTTGAGATGGTAGAAGTATTTGAAGTTGTTTCTGGTTTAATTGTTTAGAGTTCATTATGTGAACTTAAAGGTCCCTACACACCCCTGGTTTGCACACCTGGCTGTTCTGATTTTCAGTTTGGTCACACCCTGCCAGGGTGGGGCAGCTTAGACTTTGGTCATCTTTATTAGTTTGTGGACTTGAGTTCAGTTGTGTAATTCCCAGTGTAGCTCCGCCCACCTTCAGCTTCAGGAAGCGAATTGTCACGCATTAAGGTGTCCACCTGTGTGGGAGGGCGGGGTGTTTTAAACGACTGTTCTAGAACAACAAAGTGAAACTGAATGAACTGATGATTGTGCAGTGGATATGACGAGCTGCATTTAATGAATTACAGAAAATACTCTGAAGGCATGATTCTGTGAATATTTGATCACTTTCAGGAAGTTAAAGTCAGTCATAGATTTTTGTCACCTTTAAGTTACCTTTCATATCTTTGCTTCCTACTTCTTCCATGAACCTGAGCGCTGACTGTCGTTAACTTACTTTTCAATCATAAACGTTTCTAAAGTTCTAAAAGTAATCCTATTTTCTTCCTTTCTCCATTCAGAATAGCATCCTGTCCACCGGTACAGGTCGCAGTCGGAACTCTCCTTTGACCGAGAGAGCCACGTTGGGACAGGGCATCCAGAACGGCAAGGACAGGTACAAACAGATATTTATATATATGTACTGTATATAAAATAAACTGTTTAAAAGGATGGATCTTTTTAAAGGACCATGAGCGGTCACATAGAGTCCTTCTACCACACACTCCTTCACCCTTGTCACTGGTAACTCAAGTAGCTGCTTGGAGGCAGACCTGCTTAACACACACATCATACAAATACACTCAGTATGGTTTGTGAATGAAGCAGTCCCACAGCTGTCTCGCTGACTGAACCCCAGACCTTGGCTGGTACTCTCCAGCGCTCTGCCAGTTGGCTCAGCGAGGCCCACAGCTTTCCCCCAGGGTGGGGTGAACCCTCCAGGACAAGGAAATCGGGCTCCCTCTGGGAATTTAGGACAAACCTTCAGTAGATTACAGATTACTAGCGATGGTCTGATGGAGGTCTGCCTTTCAGCGCCGAGGGTCCAACGGACATGCATGCCTGAATTTATACATGCACTTGATCGATACGCTGTCCCAAAGAAATACCCAAGAAGAGAACATTTTTTCTTGAAACAAAACTCCATGTCATTATTTATTAAGTTTGGATTTAGGTTTAAAATCTCCACAAGGACCAACAAGGTAACAACCTTAAAGCATGAAAGAAAATAAACAACAATAAAGTCTAAACATTGTAATTAACTGAAGGAAGCTCCCATCGGTTCCCCTTTTTATTTCATGAAGTGGATACAGCACAGTGTGATATTCTACTGCATCTCATTTCATACGGCCGAAATGTAATCCATCGATCCAGCTCCCCTCTCTTCGTCGGCCACTTTCAACACGTCCGATACGGAACATACCTCACACACATCGCTCATGCCTAACCTGCCATAAGCTTTGTGTGCTTTTTTTCATAAACATTCAACATAACACCAACTGTGATGCAGTGTTTCATTTATCATTGCTGCTTTTTATTATTATTTTTTTTTTTTACATCATTTTGTTCTCAAATGCCCCCCTTGTTCTCAACCTTGTGCTATACTTACAGCAAAATATTTATGTCTTGAGAGACTCCATGGTTAATCGAATCCATGGTAAATCTTTGCTTTGATGATCTCCTCTCAGGCTAAGCACTGCATGGGAACAGGGCGGTCATTTGAGACAGCATTGTTTTTGTTTTTAGTATCGTGTTTCTATTAGCTTTGGTAGGCTCTGCTAACTTAGTGGTTGTCATCTGCTATGATTTTAAAGTGACTTTATTTGATCATCATTAATGCTTTGAAGTTTGGGCTTTATAAGTGTAACCCCCATCCCCAACATGTCCCCTTCCTGTCCTTTTCTAATGTTCTTTGTTTGGTCTTTAATCTGTGTCTGAGCTCGTGTCCTCTCGTTTTGAAGTCACTCACTTTTTCTTGGCACCTTCCTTTCTTTCCTTGATTTCACCAGATTTCTAAATTCCTCTTTGTCTTTGTATTAATCTCTCTCCTTTTTCTTCTCTCTCTCTCTCTCTCTCTAAGGAGATTAGTACGACTTGTGATGGAATATTAACTCTTAGTGGCACTATATGGTCCCCATTTTTTGCCTCTTAAGAGGCTTACACATTCACATACAAACTCATTGACACACACAGAAGCTTAAACATACATGTCACACAAGCTCAAAAACTTGCCACACACTGGGTTGTCCAGTGAAAGCAGCAGTTTGTTTTTTTCCGTCACTAGCTGGGCTAATCCAAGAAAAAAGTGTGTGTGTGTTCCTCTCTACTGTGTTTGTTTTGTGTAATTAGCAGCTGTTTGGTTGACCTCTATAAATGTCCGTCTCTTTCTCATTTCTCATTCCTTTGCCCCCCTCTATCTCTCTCTCTCTCTCTCTCTCTCTCTCGTGCCACTCTCCCCTGTCTCTTGCTGTTTGTTTCTGTTTATGGATAAAGTCAAGTTAGAGCTGTCAGTGTGGTGAAGAGATTTGTAGCCCATAGCAACCTTGCTGATTAAAAGTGGGCCAGTGTTGTTTTGCTTAAGTCATTCTAGAAATATTCTCTCTTACATATTTAGATCCTAAACATTAGTGAGGGATCAAATGAGGCATTTAACAGGCAGAGAATTCAGTGTGAATGTCGCTTAATGTAAGAGTGATGATCCAATAACATGACAGTGAAAAAAGCTTTATTTCCTAACCACTTCTCTATGTGAAAGGAACTGAACAAATGAAGTAGCTCTATGTCCAAAAAACAGTCAAAAAAAATTTTGGGGGCTTTTTGTGCCTTTTATTTGAGAGACAGGACAGTGGATAGTCAGAAATGAGGGAGAGAAAGAGAGAGAGTGAGGATTGGCATGCGGGAAAGGAGAAACAGGTCGGAATATAACCCGGGCTGCCCGCTTTGAGAACTGTAGCCTCTGTACATCGGGCTGGCGCACAAACCACTAGGCTACCGGTACACCCAAATAATTAGATTTAACGCACATTTCAAATGTTTGCCTTGTAGGCTTAATTGCGCTCTTTATTTATATGAAGATACATTTCTTGATGAACTGATAAACATTTAGTCCATATGAATGAAAATACTTGAAAAAAGATTTTCATAAAACTTTAGGTGAAGTCTTTCTGTTTGAACAACAGTTCTAATCTTCAAAGAGATTTGTTTTTTCAGTCACGAGACAAAACCTGCAAATTGACATCTGAAAAGCTGAAATCATGTTCGATGACTGTCTACGAAGTCAAACAGATCCTGCTTTATGTCCGAAGTAGACAAAAAGAAACTGCCTTTTATTTTGAAGCTCTGTCTGGGGATGGGGCAGCTGATGACAGCATGAGCAGTGAAAAGAAACACATTAAAGTGTTTAGAAATGATTATTTATAAGAGAGGAATGTTAGGAAGTTGATTGGAGTCAAATAGCCAACAAGAAAAAATGTACTGGCTGAACTGGGATTTGTAAGAGAATTGTGTCGGTTTCACCACAAACCTTGTTGGTGCGGTCAATGAGTGGACCTACTGAAGAGCTTAATGTTGAAATAATGGAGTTTCTTGAGGTATTATGTGGAGATTTGCTGAGTTTGGTTGCTCTGCACACTTCTGGTTTACTTGACTTTGTCCACCTAATTTGTCTTGAGTGTTTGTTGTTGAATTGACGTTGGTCTTTTGTCTGAGGGAGATTAAAAACATGAAGATGAGGAAAGAAAGACCGACATTACATCTTTGTTCTTGTCCTCTGTGTTTCCTGTCTCCTTTTGTCTCTACAGTACTTCCTCTGTTCTTCCTCTTCTGTGTCTGTACTTCTCTTCCTTCTCAACACCCCCCCCCCTCCCTTACTGTGTTTGATAAGTGCTGCTTCTAACCATGCTCCACCTCACCTCCCCACCCACCCACCCACCCACCCACACACAAACCCCGCCCAATGTGTGCGACTGTACGTGTCATACGGTGTGTTTGCATTGTGTCGTTTTTCGTCTGTGGATTTGTGTGCGCGTGTGTGTTCAATGGGCGGGGCACTCCTCCTGTTCCATCCCCCCCCCCTCCTCCCAGTCTAAACACTCCGGGCTCCCGCGCCTCCACTGCCTCAGCCGCTGCCGTCCTCTCCTCCTCCTCCTCCTCCTCGCGTCCCCGTCACCACAAGTCCCTGTCCTCCTCCAATCATCCATGCCCCTCTGACCTGCACGCACCACGGCCCAGGCAAGTCTCTCTCTCTCTCGCTCTCTCTCTCTCTCTCACACACACACACACACACACACACACACACACACACGCTCCGACTGCTCCTGCGGCCTCTTTCAGCACAAACCACTTTAGTCAGCTCAGCTCATCATCCTTCCAGCAAGTACTCCATCAACAAAAAGGAGAAAGAAGATAAAGTCTTTGATGGCTGTGGAACTTTCCTCCACTGCCAGATAAAAAGAACTGCTCTAACTAACCCAATGAACCTTTCTCTCTCTTTTCTTTTTAAGCAAACTTTTAATTATCTTTCATGCAAGTCCTGGCACACAGCAGTGACCTGGTTGCCAGTTCCCCCCATCAATCAATGAAAAAGTGTAATTTTGCCCCCCAAACTGCTCTGCTTTCAAACAGGCTCCTCTCAAACATATTCACATAAATCAAGACACAATGTTTCCTTAAACCAAGGCAAACAGTACTTGTGTAGCCCACTCATGGAAAGCCAGAACCAGGAAGTAAAGATAGCTTTCGTGAAGCTGCACATGTTCAGTTAAATTGGTAACTTATGGCTGATAAGGTGTCGTCGTCCCTTTTTATGTGCCGCTCTGAATATCTACCTGTTAACAACTTAAAAACACCACTACAGTAAGAAGTCCAACATTTCTAAGACCATCTATTAGACACTGACCAGTTCCTTAGCAACCGCAAGAAGCCGAAAGTAGTGCTCAGAAAGTTGTACCATCTAAAGGAAGTGTGGAGATGCCTGGCCTTCTCTGGCCATCAGTCAGCCTCAAGCCTGACATTAACCAGCAGACAATAACCCAACAGACGAGAGTTTACAAACCAGATGAGCAGGTTTTTTTTTTTTTCACCCTGTTCTTCCCTCGGACAGACCTCGGAGATGTTGTTTTGTCGCTAGTTTTTTAATCTTGGCAGCAAAGAATACCCACACTAACTCAAGAGTACGCACATTCATTGAAAAACCCTGTTGAGGTCAAAATGAACACATTGATGCAGTCCCTAAAAGCCTTCTGGTTGAAGTCATGGGATCAGAGTTTTGCACACTGCCATGTTGTGGGTTTCATATCATGTTGGGTTTTTGGAAAGATGAAAATCTTTTAAGTTTGAGGAAATCTCCCTCCTGCCTAGTTTACGTTTTAAAGGAAAGTAAAGAGAATAAATGACTCTGGAGATAAATCCTAAAAAATTCCCCGTTAGCTTCTTAACCACTAAGCCTTCAGGGTATTTGTGAGAGACCGACTCCGGCTGTTTTATCAGCTTTATCTTACATGCCATGGGGCACTGAGTGGTGTTGCTTCTTCCACTTGCACTCTGCAGAGAAGAAGCAACACGGCTAAGCATCTAAAAATTACTGATGGTGACATGTCACAGTTGCGTTTCTTAGCTGTACAGAACTCCACCTTCACCGAAACATTACAAACCATGGTTTTCTACGTCAGAGATACAAGCTCATCGATGGTGTTACAACTGTTGATGCATTGACTTCCCTCTCAGAGCCTCAACACTTATCTCTGCTGGTAGGCAGTGCAGAGAAATGTAAAAAAAAAAAAAAAAGGGAAATGCTTCATAAGTCTGGGTCATTAAAAAGACTTTGAATGAAGAAGTATTATCATGACTGTGTCTCGTGTTTCATCTGTGTGAAGTTTGCATTTGTGTGTTTGTGTCTGTTGCTTTATTGTTTGTCACTTTCTGTTTTAAAGGGCTACTTTGATTGTTTTATAGTTCAGCTCTCTTATTTCTGCACATTGCTAGCCGTGTGTTGCTTTAACAGGTAGAGGATCTTAAGACCGTATTTTAAGGCAGCTTAAGAACAAATTCAGACTCTGAACTGATGTGCCATTTGCACAAAGACAGACCCTTACCCTTTCCGTGACAGTTGTCTGTTGAACCTCCCCTCCCTCCTCCTCCCGACAAATGTCAGGCTTTTAATTCCAACAGAGCAAATGTCAAGGTTGCCCTCTAGTTGTATGTGCTTTTGTCCGCTCTGTGTTGAAGTCTTGTTCTGTTGCATGCGTCGGTCAGCAGTGAGCTTGGACTGTTTCGAACCTGGTTGGGAACGCTGGAGAGAAGGTACCGCTTCAACACTTAGACCTTTCCCTGAGTGGAGAATAGGCGCCTTTTCTCAGATCATAGCCTGTGACCTCGAAGCCCATCCATTCCCTTTTTTTTTTTTTTTTTAATCTAGCTTTCCCTAGTTACCCTTCTTTTTAAAAAAACCTGTAAATTAGTTATGCATTCATTTGCATTTTGCATTGTAAGTTATACATTGACGTTACTTTGAACACATTTTTACTGCAAAAGTCTTAATGCACTGATTGAAGATTGTGAGGCTGCACACAGGCTGCTCCACATTTCAATAAAGTAGAGGTGCACGCTACTATATGCGAACCAAGTATGCCTAGCATGGAAATCATCAAGCTGCATCTTGAAAACACAGCTTGCATTATTGTCATGCATGGCCTTATAAGCGAGTGAAAATACTTTGAAGTTGTCAAGAAATTGGAAAATATTACAGCTGTTTTCTGTTTTACAATATATAGACAACAACTAGTCTGCCTTTCAGCTGTATCCAAAGCAGAGTAGTGTGTGTGTGTGTGTGTGTGTTAGGGCATATTTGATATATATGGTGCACAACTTGAACATATCGACATCAAATCAAAAGATGTGTTTAAGCTGTTCACCCCACAGCTCCACTGTTTGTATGAAACGCCTCTTTGTCTTACTGGATGGTCGACTGTAGACGAGATCTGCATGGGGACTGTTGTTTTGTTTTCATCCTCAGTCCCCCTCTCAGATGATTTTTTTTTTGTTTGTTTTAACCATTACCTCTTGATCCAGCACTTTGTAACTCCCTCCCACTCGCAAAAACTAACTGGTCATCCCTGCATGCAACACAGTTTCATGCTTGAAAATCTGTCTGCTCTATCCCTACCGGGGGGAAATGGAACATGTAGTCCTTAAACACACAACACTGTTTTTAGGTTACCCATTTTTAAAAACAAGAAAACATGCCTTATATAATACAGTAAGAGCCGTGAAAACCACATGGTTGTGTGGATTGCGTCCCTGTTGCTCAGTAGTTAATGCTGTTTCCCATGGCAACAGATACAAAACATACTCTAATATTGGACTACAGATGGGCAGCAATACCACGTTTCTTTTGGTTGTTGGTCGTCTAGAGTTTCTGTTACTGACCAAATCTCTTGAGCGTCAAAATGAATTGACCAAGTACGTTTTATTTTAAAAAATATATATAAATGCCGGGCAAAGTTTTTCACTGCACTGTTTGTGTTTCAAATACAAACTCCCCTTTTTGTCCTATTAGACATTTTGTTTTTGATGTTCATGTTGACTTCCCACATTTTTCAGTCGCCACAGAGTCTGGCTACAGACTCGGTCCGCCTGCAGCACTCTACAGTCGATTGTCCATTTGTTTTTAATTCTCTTATTTATTCCTCTCTCTCTCTATTTCTACCGTTGTGTATTTACTTAGTCTTTCAGTTTTTTTGAGCTTTTATCTTTTTTATTTGTTGTGTTTTACCTTTTATCTTCCTCAGAGATACTAGTGCCACACACTGGCATACATAGAAAGGTTTCCTGCTGTGTGCGAGTGTTTGTGGGGTTTTTTAATCTACGTGTGAGTGAGTGGGAGACTGAGGTTTGTGATGCTTTGCTCTACAGAGGCAAAGCGGATTATGTGTGTGTATGTGTGTGTTTGTGTGTGTGTGTGTGTCTCACTGACCTGATGCTGACTTAAATATTGACTCTGCTGACATCAGGGATTTTGTGAAACATCAGGGCAAGCAGACGGTGAACAGACAGACACTTGTTTGATCTTATAAATAGCACATTAGAGCGGTATTATTGTTTCTTTCTCTAACTGTGTGTTTCTCTCCTACACCCCTCCTCTTCTAACCCATCCCCTCTTTTTTATATTTTCCATTCTTTCTACTCCTCTCTCTTCCACACCTCACTGTGTTCACCTACCTGTCACCTCCTCTCTCTCTCTTTGGATTCCATCCTTCCCAATCTTCATCTTTACTCCTTTGCTTTCTTTTCTCTCGTCACCTCTCCAATCTCCATCGCTATGAGTTCTTCTTTACACCTCCTCTCCTCGGCCTCTTCTTTGATCACACCTTCTTTCCTTTTATCCCTCTCCAATCTTTTCTCACTTCTTCCTTCTTCTCCACGTCCACCTCACTGCTCCTTTACACCCACCCCTTTTCTTTTTTTTCCCCAATCTGTATCACCTTTTCTTTTCCATACCTCCCACCTTTGCCCTCCTCTTACCTCTAAACCCTCCCCTCCTATAGTGCCCCAACTCAGCGGCCTCCCGGTGCATCTCCATCTGCCCATAACATAAGCAGCGCTGCCGTGACAGACCGTCCCAACTTCTCCCGGGGGGTGGGCATCCGCAGCACATTCCACGCAGGCCAGCAGCGGGGTGCCCGAGACCAGCAGGGCTCCGCCTATCCCGGCGGGCCCGCATCCCCATCACTGTCCCACGGCAACAGCCAGGCCAGGAGGACACAAGGCGCTACAGGGATTTTCAGCAAGTTCACATCCAAGTTTGTACGAAGGTGAGTAGCAAGAAAAAAAAATGGAAGGAGCATGGGAAAGTGGGAAGGTAAATAGTTTAGATTCTGCTGGTGTTAGAGAGCAAAAAAGGAAAACAGCAAGACAGATTTGATGGGAGGAGATATGAAGCAGAAGAATAAACTTGTAGCATAGTCACTGAAGCAGATGTGGTAGCAGCTGTGCTACTTATTATCGAGCTTTTTTTTGCAGCGCAAGTAGCGTTTAAGGCTTTTTCCGTCTGAAACAGTAAATGACTAGTTCTGGTTTGAAGTCATTGCACATGCTCATTTCCTCTCGGGAACAACACGCTGTATATACGTCCATGTCATCACTGGTTTGAGTATTTCTTTAAAGGAGCTTGCGCTGGTCTCATCCCTATTACTCAACTGCTGCCGATCTGCAGCTCTGCTCGGAGTAGAAAGGGAGAGGAAGGCAACAGCTGTGTGTTCTCTGTAATTTAGTTTGGAGCAGTGGTGACTGGGGAGTCATTTTGGTTTTGGTTCGACGTCTGGCCCAGTTTGCATCTCGGTCCTCTAGGGCAGGTTACAGCACCAAAAAACTGCCCTCGCGAGTACCTGAGCGTAATAGCTCAACAAAATAGACAACTAAAAAATCTCTCCGGAAGTGAGGTCTAGCTTTGATGAAACCCTGCTATGTCTGTACATTGAGGTGTAGAAGGCACAGCGTGGTTGGCCTGGCTGTTTGACTACAGCGTCTATGAAAACAGATATTTCTGCGTTGGCTTTTTGGTTGGACAAAAAATATTGGCCATACATTTCAAGTGACAGAGCGAGAGAAGGACATAGGTCTCTGCTTATTTCATTACATTAGCATGGAGGAAAGCTAATAGAGCAGCAAAGATGAAGACATCCTCCAGTTTCTCCCAGAGGTTCATTCTGAATGAAATTCTTTGTGTGAATAAAGAAAGGGAGACAAAAGAGAGATCGAGAGAGAACGAGTTAAAAGTGTTGTTTTGGCTGATACAGTTAGCTTGAAAAAGGGAAATGCAGAATAATCGACTGTTTCCTGCATGCGTGGGTGTGTCTGTGTGTCTGTGTGTCTGTGTGTGTGTGTGTCTGTGTGTGTGTATAAGGCGGAGGTACAGGCACAGCCACTCTCTAGGCCTCCCACTCAGAGATACTGTAGCTCCGTGGCGACAGTATCCATGGTTACACCGGAGATATCACTTTTCCCTCAACTATAAATACCGCTAGTGGGGACACCTTGACACACATGCATGCATGCAGTCACACACTCTCACACACTCACACACACACACACACACACACTCACACACACACACGCACACACAGAGCGACTCGATAGTTGGCATGCTAGTAGGAAGTAGAGGTGCCGTAGTCCGAGATTGTGTTCCACTTGTACCGTTTGAACAAACACTCACACACACTGACTGGAGCTGTGTGTGTTTTATTAACGTATCATGTATCCGTATCGCTGCACTTTCCAGCATGGAGGGCAGAGAGATGTTTTTCCGTCCTTCAAACACGTCCATGTGTACACAGTGTGTGTGTGTGTGTGCGAGTTTGTATGTTTTTGTGTGAGTAGATTAAGTTTCTCAATGTGTGGTAAAGATTAAGTTCTTGCTTAACCTGTGCTTTTTTTTTTCTTTTTTTTTTTGTTCATTTATTCAAAATGTGTATCTGTGTGTGTGTAATAGGATGTGGTGTTCTCCCTTTTTGTTTGAGTTTTTATCATGTCTGAACTTCTCACCTCACAAACACTTCTTTTCAGATCACCCTGGACTGCTCTGTAAATGGAGAAGCGCTTCATTTCAAGGCGGGGGAGGGGAGGGGAGGGGAGGGCGGGTCAGGGTATGACTTTGTTCAAACAGGGTCTCATAATAGCATTTCCCTGTGAGCTGATTAAACCCCTCGAATGTGTTTCAGTGTGCATTCAATAACATTTGTTAACACATTCACACCAATAATTCCCACCTTTTTAATCACATTCGGATTGGAAGTCAGTGGCAGAAACACTGATTGATATTTGTTGTTTTCTTGCTTTGTTTGTTATTGAATGTTCATTGTGGTTGTTGCTTTATCCTGAAGTAAGCCTGCTACATGTTGGACTTTTGTTTCCCCCTTACATTTGACTACTACTCAGAAGGCAGCTTGTCTTATACAGGAAAGTCTTTTAAGTCTATACTTTTTTATACATACGTTTGTTTCTCTTTCTTTCTTTATCCCTCTTTTGTTTTTGTAGAAATCTCTCGTTCAGGTTTCCGAGAAGGTAGGCAACATCCCAGACGTTAAATATATATAACCCCTTTTATATATACGTTTATTCTCTCCTTCATATATATTTCACATATATATTTTTTCTCCTCCCTTTTTGGTGTTTCGTGACGCTTTTTGTTGATCTCTTCCTTTGTGCCTTGAGCCTTATCTCTTCTCTTTTTTTTTTCTGTGGTTGCCCCCCCCTCCCTCCCCACTTTTTTTTTTTGGAGCCTTCTGGTTTTGAGTGGCGTGTTATGGCCCATTCTTTTTTTTGATTCCGTTTGTATTTTTTCTACTAACCTCACCCAGCCACGCTGTCACTTAACCCACTCACTCACTCCATTATCATGCGGCACAATAACACCTCAACCCTCTGCCTCTTACCTCCCTCCATCGTCCCTCCCATCAAGCCCCCCCCCACCCCCCCACCTACCTCTCCATTGGTTTAGCAGGTAGAGCGTGTGTCAGCTGGTGTCCCCCCTGTAGCACCCTGGATTTAGGTCAGGGCTTAATGGTGTAATAGATCAAACTATTCCCCTCTAACTCTTAACCCTTTCCATCCCATAGCCTCAGACGCAGGTGATAATCGACCTTTTTTTAGTTCAATTGATAACTTCCTCTCCAAGTCCTAAACTGTTGAGGTAATGGAATAAAATGTATCCCAGAGAAGAAGAGTCTGAGACAAATATTCTCATATCTTTGACATTTGAGGAAGATAAGAATCACAGGGATAGATTTGTGTATGAAAGTGATTAACAGGCATTTCATTCCTGCTGTCACATTTCCATGATAACAATTATTCAAGCTAACATCATTTAAGAAAAAACAAAAACATCATCCATCCATGTCACCTCTCTGCTTTCATTGGTTTGCTCTCTTGAATCAAATAAGCTGTCGAGGCAGGCGTTGTGTTTTTTTTTTTTTAGATCATAGTGTACGTTTTTGGATGTACTCATAGGTAAGTCCCTGACTGTAGTCTAAAGTTGTAGACGAGGAGGGATGGAGGGTGGTGGGGCGGGGGCGGGGGGAGGTAGAGAGGACCCAGGAGGGACGGTGCTGCAGTGTTTCTCAGGCTGCACTCTTTTCTGGAGGCTGCACTCCTTCCTGTTTCTTTTCATTGCTCTGTTCTCACTCCCGGCGATGGCTCTCTAACAGAAGCAGCAACAGAACTGGATGGCTTTGACCTACTGTGGCTGGAACACACCTTAATGCTGTGTACACACACACACACACACACACACACACACACACACACACACACACACACACACACACACACACACACTCCATTTCATACAAGTATATATCTATATTAACACTGATCAAGCAGAACATATGTACAAACACTTCTTCTTCATGCTCATGCAGATATTTGCACTACAAGCAGATTTAATACACATGACACTTTTAACAGTTAAATTTGCTGATACAGATTTCACGACCACATTTGTCTCACACACACACACCTGCTCTTGAGTGTGTTTCTTACCAGGTGGTAGAGCAATTGTTCCTTAACCAGGACTATTGCTCCCCCTGGTGGTTAGAAGTTGCAACTATATTTTAATATGACAGTATAGTGATGAATTTAAATCTACTTTTTATCTACATTTTTGGGCTACTTAGGGCTTCTCATTAATCCTAACAGATAAAAATATAATTAAAAAAAAAGAAAATAAACATGAATGAATAGTGGGCAAAGTGTTCTGTTTATTAATTATTGCACTTCCCGTTGTGTGGCGTGCACGTTCAGGACAGCCAGGCGTATATATGGGATGCATTTGAGTTCAAGTAACCATCCTTGATTTGCCTTTATGTGCCCGTGTCCCTCCGCTGGGAGTCATTCTGCATCCCTTCATATTTCATACAAGGCATGTGAAAGTGCAAGAACAACTTCAGCTCACCTTGTTCACCAGTCGACTGTTTAAGAGCTCCTTGTTTCACTTTGTTCACTCCTCTCACGTGTCACTCCCATATGCTATAATTTAACCATGTGTCTGTTACAGGGGATATTTCTCATGATGTACTTTTGGATGTTTTTTTTTTTTTTAAAGTGGCAAAACAGGAATGATGCCTCTCCCCATAACAGAATCAATTTAAGACCTCAATAATTCATTTTTTTTTTTTTTACCTGTCACTTTTTCTTCCATTGTCTGCATGTGTTTCGCTGTTCTGTCTGTTTTTATTTATTGTATCTGTTGTCGTCTGTGTGTCTCCATCGACTCTGTTTTGTCTGGTCAGTCGGTATGAGAGGGAATCCGTGTGTGTGCGTGTGTGTACATGTGTTTGTATCCAGGTTGTAGCTGCAGTGTTTTCAGGGAGTGTCTGTGTTCAGCAACCTGTGTTTAGGTTACAGTGCTACTAATCAAGGTTTAGACGCAGCGCTGGGATCATTAATGCTCCTAACCTCCTCAAGTTGCACGACTCGCCCTCACCATGCTGACTTTTCTGTTCCAAACCATTCCATCCGGGTCCAAATCTCTCCATCCGTTTTTTGTCCCACCTAACGTTTGTTTAAAACACTCCATACTGTGCCAATCCACTCTGTTTCCTTTAGCCGTAGCTCTCCAGCTGGTTCTTTAATCCTCCAAAGGCTCATTATGCTGGAGCAATCACGTCTCGTCTGAACTTCCCCCTAACTCGGAACTTAGAACCACTTTATTTGTTAAACTCCGATACCAGGTCATTCAGGTCATCACATTTGTTCTCATCCCTCCATCACCTATTTCAGATCCATCCTGCAGCTTCTTCCACCTTAGC
Source organism: Labrus mixtus (assembly GCF_963584025.1). Lineage (NCBI taxonomy): Eukaryota > Metazoa > Chordata > Actinopteri > Labriformes > Labridae > Labrus > Labrus mixtus. The sequence continues at coordinate 14,627,756 of NC_083634.1, read as the reverse complement.
CTCGTTCTAGATAAAGTGTTCACTAAGCAGTTTAAAGGTCATTTAAAGATTTGATGTTTACAAAGCATTTCTATGCAAAGAGCAGGTGAACATGATCCTAAACTAACTCAATGTACCCTCATTGTAAGTCGTGTTAAAGCAGTGATGCTGTCGTGACCTTCTGTTCACGCCGTTGTTTCCGATTAGGCAGCTCTTGTGTATTTTTCCCAGCATGCAACTCGTTCATGACTAGTGTGTATTCAGTTTTCGACGCTCCTTTCTTTTGAATGCAACCTGATCTATGACTAATGTCTAACGAACGAAGAGTGTTTAAAAGGCGGATGTTTTTCATGAACAGCAGCTGAACCTTCTTTTTGAATTAGTTGAACGGTCGTGACGTCTCCTGCGAAGCGTAGTCGTGCTGCGTACACAGAGTGGAATGGCATTGGGAGCTGCGCTGCGGGGCTGTAACGTCCTCAGTGCTTAACGACTAAACTAAAGCACTTTGAATAGATCTCACATCTTTGGCATCAACGTGGTTGGATTTGGAACATTCAGGCAAGGCATGGCGAGCAGAGCAACTGTGTTCAGCCCGCCGATTAACGTATCTTGTTTTTTTTTTTATTAAGAATCCAAATGTTTAGCCCTTAGCCCTGAAAAAGACTAAACTTTTGTTGATTTTTCTCGAGGAGTCCGTATGAGGGAGAGGGTCGGGATGAGGGGAGCAGGTGAGATACAGAACAGCCCGAAAAACCGACAAATCCCTACAAATCCTCAGGCTCCACCCCAAAAAAAAAAAAAAAAAAAAAAAAAAAACCCCCGCCTGCCAATCAGTAGACTGGGAGCCAAGTAGTAGATGATCTTTGAGCTTGTTGTGAATGGCTGGGAGAGGGAGGGGCGAGCTGGGAGCTGGGATGTAATTGGTTGGTGATGGTGTTATTTGCTTAACCAATCAGGAGTTGAGAGATTAGCAACAACATGGTAGCATCCCAGAGAGTGAAAGTGCTGGTGTGGAGGTTGACCTGCATGGTGGGGGGTGTGTGGGTGTGTGTGTGTGTGTGTGTGTGATGAAAAATCAAAATCCAAGTACCCTAATGTGTGTTTGTGTGCAGGCAGATTTTAAATTTCCTGAAGCACAAACCCAACATTTATTTAACCTGAAAGATGTGTGCACACAAACACACGGGTACTTTTGGAAATTTTGCTTAATGTCTCCATACGTTTTCACGACCTCATCATCTCCCTCTTCCTCTCAATCACTCCCTCCTCATTCCCTCCTTTTTTTTTTGTCTTTACTCTTTTTGTAATCCTCTCTATTCTTACACACTTCTTTTTTTCTCTTTGAATGACCTCATCCCGTCTCCTCCCACCCTCGCCCTTCCTCCCCCCTGCCTCTTCCTCCTGTCCCTTTTATTTTTCTCTTCCTCCCTCTGCTGTCTCACCTCTTTGTCCGTCCTTTTCCTACTCTGCCTCTCCCCTTCTTCTTCTTCTTCTTCTTCTTCTTCTCCACCCTCCCATCCTGCCACCAGGTCTATGCTGAGCAGCACAGTGGACAAGTCGGAGAAGACTTCAGGTGGTGTTCTCTCCTCCTCCTCCAACAACGATGAGAACAACTCTTCACCAGGATCTGGTAACACTGGTGTGTTTGCTTTGAACACTAGAATACAAACAACACTCATTGTGATGGTGTCCTCTGCACCCTACACTGTGTATCGTCTCTGGATGTTCAGTTAAACATCTTATTCTGATGTTGCTGTGATTTATTTTGCTACAAGGTGGGGGTCTAAAGTCTCAGATGAGTGTTTCTACCCTCTACTAAATGTTGACTAGCGTAACTACAGCTTACTAGTCGTAGGTATGACTTGTCCAAAATAGTATGCAGTAATTGAAAAAATGCAAAATGATTTGGAAAAAAAATCTACAGTATGCAACAAACCAGTCTTCCTTGCATACTTTTTTCCCACAATGCAAAGCGTCACTCCGAAGATCAAAATGACGGACAGCAAATGCCGTGTCTTCTTGGACCCTGTAATGTATTTATACTAGAGATAGGACATCAGAAACCCGAGAGAGTGGGGAGCGACATTTGGGAAAGGGGCCACGGGTCGGATTTGAATTTAGGCCGCCCGCTCTCGAGGACTTGAGCCTCAGCACATGGGGCGCACGTGGTAACTGCTAGGCTACCGGCGCCCCAGGAATGGCCAATTGTAACTAGGGCAAATAATTCACTTGTCAGCGGTTTTCACACTGTAAGTGGATGCTACGTTGAAGCAGCGTTTGCTGTCAGCTGGGCTTCTTGTATTCCAAGAACGGAAACCAGCTTAGCCGGGCGTAGCATATTGCAAAAATAACCACAGACTGGCACTCTTAAGACATACTCCTGTTGAACGTAGCATACAGTTTAGAGTACATACTGCAGACTGTCTTCAATAGAAGTATCTAGTTTTGTAGGCAGTTTCAGAAAATACCAGGATGAAACGTCTTTGCTGTTGGAGTATAACTTGAAGTAACTAGGGAGGTGAACATGTCACTGTTCTTCTGGTTAACATGTAGAAACTGGTCGATCTGTGTCATCTTGAGTTATTTGTCTTTTTACATCTACTCAGAATTCTTTCCTCGTGCTGCTTCATTCCTCTCGTCTTCCGCCCTCTCACCACTCTCTCTCTCTCTCTCTTTACCGTCAGGTGGAACCGGCAGCCCTCCAGCCATCACCAGCCAAAAGGACTCGGCCAAGCCGCGCTCGCTCCGCTTCACCTGGTCAATGAAGACCACGTCGTCCATGGAGCCCATGGAGATGATGCGCGAGATCCGCAAGGTGCTCGACTCCAACAGCTGCGAGTACGAGCTGCGCGAGCGCTACATGCTGCTGTGCGTGTCGGGCAACCCGGCGCGCGACGACTTCGTCCAGTGGGAGATGGAGGTTTGCAAGCTGCCTCGGCTCTCCCTCAACGGCGTGCGCTTCAAGCGGATCTCAGGCACATCCATCGCCTTCAAGAACATTGCCTCAAAGATTGCCAACGAGCTCAAACTGTGAGTGCAGAGGAGCAGCGAGGAGGGATGAGATGAAAGGGTGGAGGTGGGAGGGTGAACAGGGTGAAAGCTAGAGATGATGCTGTGAGCAGGGTGAGGGCACTATGGAGGTTAAGCTGAAGAGTGGGGTCACTTTAAATAACATGATTGTTATCGGGACAAAGGTCTGAAGTAGGGCTATTGGTTCTCTTGAGAGTAGAAAATGTTTCCTTTCTAGAAGTTCTGTTCGTTCAGTTCCCGAGGCCCTGCAGTAAGAAACTCTGAGTTGATTTCCTCTGAGTTGTGAAGGACTTGTAGACCGAGATCTTCTCTCTTCCCTGCCGGGTTTCTTTTTCATGTTCTACTTAGACGTTCCACACTTCTGCATGTCTGATCTCCGTTTTTAGAAGTCACCCTTTTATCACTTTGACCACTCCTCGTCACTACTTCCTGCTATTTATTCTTTTTTTTTTTTTTCTGCACGGATCTGCTGCCAGATCTTTTCTGGTAGGAGGGAAACCAGGTTAAAGGTGGGGTGGGTTGGTTGGTTGGTTGGTTGGTTGGTTGGATGGAGGACAAGGAGAGGAATTGCTGGAGGAAAACAAAAAGTCTTTCTGTGTTTCTCTGAATCTCTAATAAGTGCTGATGAGGGGGAGGAAAGTTTGGAGCCTTATTTTGCTGGAAAACTCGAAAAAAAAAGAGTTTAGATTGAATTTGTTCTCGTTCCCCTCCAAAACGGAATGGACTCCCAACTGAGCCAGGACTTTGGTTGCTGAAGCCTACTGTCTCACATAGACACAGACACACACACACACACACACACACACACACACACACACACACACTCTCACAAATGGACTTTGGATGGATGAACTCTGCTGACTGTTGGTTAACGGACACCCGCCTCCCCCAACCTCCCCCTCCCGCCCGGAAACAAACTTTTTAAAGATCCACCAACCTCCTCACACACACACACACACACACACACACACACACACACACACACACTCATAAAAAAAAACACTTCACCACCCCCTCTCCCGTCTTATTTCCAAGTGAACTCAGCACAAACACATCCACCTGTTCACCTTTTCACTCCCTGTTTTTTTTCTTTATTTCTCTCATGCCATCAAGTCGGAGGAAGCCAGTCAGACTTGATGCCGCCATTGATTGTACAGGCTTCAACTTTAATGAAGTCCGTACTTGATTTTTTTTCTTTCCCTTCGTCTTTTATGGCTTTTAAAGAGTTGTGCACTGGAAAAGAGGGCATACGAGGAAACTGGGGAGGGAGGGAGGGACGGTGTATTGACAGGTTTGATCCAGGATGTTATGTTGCCTTTCTTTATGGAGTCAAATTGGGTTTTTTTTTTTGTTTTTGTTGCATACGTCAGCACATAAATGCTCAAATGATTTATTTGTACTATTTTTGTTTATCTTTTTTTTTTTTTTTTTGCTTCAGTTGGCATCATGCCTTCATACCCAGAATGTCAACACTGAACCCACTCATGTTGTTGTTGTTGTTTTTTTTTCTCCCCTAATCCCCTCTTTGCTACACGTGTTCCCAAAGAGCAAACTCACAAACAAAGGTGTCTTTGGAGTCTGTGACAAACAGTAAGTGTGTGTGAGTGTATTTTAAAAAAAAAAATCACTGGAAAACAAAAAAAGAGAGAGAGAGAAAAAAAAAAAAGAAAAACGATCGACAAAGGACGACAACGAATGGTGAATTATTTTCTTCTTCTACTTTTGATTTGATAATATATTTTTGTGTCGTTGAGAATTTTTTTTTGGGCTTGTACAGATTTGGATTTGTTTCAGGGCAGAGGGATCACGATGGATCATATCATTGCTGCCTTTTCGGTGTAGTGCACCTTTAACACACACACACACACACACACACACACACACACACACACACACACACACACACACACACACACACACACACACACACACACAGTTCATCTTCTAGTTCATCAAACTAAACACCAACCCCCCCCCCCCCCCCCCCCCCCCAGTTGCTGACTGGCAATATCGATGTATTTTATGATGGTGATGATGACGGCAGCTTGCTTGTTCATCCTTGGCAAAAAAAAACAACAAAAAAAAGATTTTTACTTTGTTTTTTATTAGTTTTTTTTTTTTAAAGGCCTTATCAGTCGAAAAGGCTTGAAGCGGAGAGAGAAGTGAAGGCTTTACGTCGGAACGTTGCTCATGTCTGCGCACATTTTCTCATTTAAAACCACAGAACACAAGACGCCACTTCTCTTGTCTCTCGCTGCGTTAATGCTCTCGGTCGTTGAAGCAGAAGAAAACACACACACACACACTCTCGGGGGTTTTGAAAAAAAAAAGGGGGGGGGGGTGATGGGGACAACGCTTGGTCCCTTCAGCTGGTTGTACCTAACTTAACACTTTTCTTTCTCTCACAATGACACACTGTCGTTTTATTATTTCTTTCCGTTTTTGAAATGTCCGATCTTTCTTTCAAAGTTGATCATTGTATTAAGGTGCTGGGTATTGGATTCTAATTATTACTCTGGCTGTTGCTGTTATATTATCTCTTTCAGGGTTGATTTAATTTGACATTATTTCGTTTTACATTGCTGTAATTTACATTGATTTTAAATGTGTTTTGAGCAAACTGTAACTGTAGTGGTGGGTTTGGGGTTGGGAGGGCTGATCAGCTCCTGAAAAATGTATTATTTGTTTGTTTTTTTGTGTAAAGACAAAATGATGAAAAATTACAATGATAGTAATAAAAACAATGATATAATGATAGTGTGCCTCTGTAACCTGTCGTGTGGAAAGCAAGATAAAGGTGAAATAATCCTGGCGTTCATGGATCTCATTCATACATCCCTTCAAAGCATTATACTGGTTTATAATCTGAGATTGACACCAGTCGACTGGTTAGAGAGGGAAGCAGTGCTTTACTCACTTCTCCTGAAGTCCACCATGACTGCCATCTCCTCATTCTTGAGCAGGTTCAGCTCCAGGTGTTTCTGACCACACCAGCAAACTCAAAACCAAACAATACCCGCATGCTTTTCCGAGGTGTTACGTGTCGGTTTGGGAAAATAGACGTTTCTTTGAGCTGCTACAATCCAAGTCAAACATAGGCGCCAATAAAATGGTCTTAAAAGCACACGTTGGCACAGTGTCCCTCTCCAGGAGCAGACCTCATAATTAGCAAATGAAGGTGGAGACCCACTTTGATTTTCTTTAATTATTCCCTCCAGAAAGATGCAGGTTCTCTATCAAATAAACAAATGAACCAGGTACATGAAATAGTTATAATGTTGTTGAGGCCCTGAGTGCACTGGAGCCACAGACAAATATTCCAGCATTGTCAGTAATGAGATCATAAGGAAGTCACATTATTTTCAGGGGTTGCCTTTAGCTCCCTCTAGTGGTTTTGTCTATTTCCTGGAAACTAGTTGACGTTTCTAATGTTAAGATAAACCCTCCACTATAGTCAGATGGAGCCTTACTCAGAGATACATTTGATCAGTTTGTGGTGTCTTCAGTCATTGCATCCCTTAAAGCTATCAAACCAAAAGTCAGTTTGTGTAGGTGTAGGCCTTCTTCTCTAAAGCCACTACATGTCTGTCCCCCGTTTCATTTTTTTCCATTCTCTCAAGACTAGACAGGCCTCTTGTGCACAGGTAAAGCCCCAACAGTCTGCACGTGTCCCCGGCTCTGCTCGGGAATGTGGAAGCTGCAGGTGGCCAAACCTGATGGGAGTCAACAGATGGTGTTTGGTTATGGCTTTAGCTGTTGGAAACAGATGATGTGCACCTGAAGAGCAAACATATCTGTTGTAAACACAAAATTAAATAGACTTCAATTTGTCTGTTTTCCTCCACCACTCTTTGAGTTTCTATACAGCCTGGGCGGCTAACTTTTTAAATATGACAAAGACGTTTATTTGGTCATTTCTTTATTCTAGAAAAAAACATTTCTCAAACACAAACAGTTCAGTTTCCACAATGTAAACAACTTCTCACATACAGTACACACAAGCAGTTTTTTTTGGAAGAAAAGAAAAAAAAAAAAAGGGGGACAAATGTGAGAAAACAAGTCCAGGCAAAGTCAAAAGTCAATCCACTTCAAAGCCAAACACGGTGGGCTGCTCTGGTTCCTGCTTAGTGCTGTGTACATTTGAACCCTGAAGGCCTCTGCTAACAAAAGTAGCTAATGTGAGACTGTATCTGTGGAGAAGCACTGAACTCAGATTATACACGGAGGTCTGATGCCAGATCTGCTCACAAAAGGTAGAGATACACAGGCGGAGAGTTTGTGGAGAAGAATTGGCGGGGACTGACGGATTCAACTGCAAATATGTCTCCACAGCAGAGGAGCATTCGGTCACCTGCATGTGCTCGTGAACGTGGCCAACAAGCGACAGAAACATTTCAGAAGACGAACTGTGACACGTCTGAAACGCGAGATGAAACACTTTCAGCAAGCTCATCGGCTAAATCACTTCTCCCAGCAGCCGTTAAAAAAAATCCTTCTGTGCTCGGAGAGGGAACTGGCAGACAGAAAACGGCTTCTCCCGGACACAGAGGGCTTAGGGAAGTGTTCCTGCCGTCTTTCTAAAAATCCACCTGTGTAATTGTTCTGACACGCTGTGAAGTAATCTCAGCCAACATGTGCTAGTCAGGCTGACGTACAGAGGAGTTGTATGAATACTTGGCGTTTCAGTAAATACACATTCAAAGTCACTTTCTTGCAAAGGGTTATTTATCGCTCATAGGTCAGTTTGAAACTACTTCAACAGCTAGCTTAGCATAAAGACTTGGAAACAGATGGAATCATCCTACTTGGCTTTGTTCAAAAGAAGAAAAAAAAAATGTGCCTGCCAACATCTCACCAAATGACAACGCATTATCTCCTTCATTTAGTCCATGAAACTGAAGAAGCCCACGTCAGAGAGCCTTTTATTTTACCTGGAAAATGTTTCTTGGCAGCCAGCAGTTACTACAGATCATTGTTTGTCCTGACCAAAAGAAATAAATAAACACAAGACGGAAAGAAAACAACCCTCCAAACTAACCCTTCACTCTGCGGATTAAACTCAACATGAAATTTCGTTTGGAGGCTTAGGAGATGCTAGCAGGCGGATTGTGTTAACTTTGCAATGAGAAAGACTCGCTGTCACTTCACAGTCAGCGTACAGACACACAAATTCAGTCCAAAAAGCAAGAAGTTTTTTTTCCCCTTCCACACATCTGGACTCGTCCTTTATGTAAATGAACAAACGAACAAATGAGAGGTTCACACTCTGCTGCTCAACAGCTCGCTGGAAACGTGAGAATTCGGTGGGTCGATGAGTTTTTAAAGCAAGAGAAGACTTTGGCACAACATTTTTGTTTTCAGCGTCTGTAGGAGGTCACGTCTGGCCCTCGCTGTAAACCCGCGTTCAAGAATCAGTCCTCTGCACACGTCTTACTCAGAGGCTAATGTTTCTTCTGCTGTTAAAGCCGTTCACAACAGAACATACTTCCTCAAAGAAATTAAAGATAAAAAAAAAAAGAAAATAGCAGTAGGTCTTCAACACAGAGGAAAAAATATCCGAGGCCAATGTCTTCATGAAGGTGAGTCCACCCCGTGTGTTCAGGACTTTCCTCTCCTTAGTGCTCAGTCAGCTTTCACCATCATCATCATAATAAAGTTTGCACTACCTCAACTACTACAACAACTAACGCATCTAGGGGCTCACTTTAAAAGTCTAGTCAAAAAAAAAGGGGGGGGGGGGGGAAACGTCACTCCAGTAAATACTAGTAATACATGGCTATGAGAGAAGAGGGAGACGTCTCAGCTCTTGCTCTTCTTTTTTTTTTCCATTTTTTGCACCAACAGCTTCAACGATTAAAAAAGCCGAAACGATCATCTCGTAGCTTCAGTGATAAAGCCCTGGTTCTTCAGCGGAAGTACCTTTTACGCTCCTTTATAAGCATCTCGGTTTTAAAGCACAGCTCAACAACAGGAAGGCGCGTTTCGTCACACCTTGAACGAGTTCCTGATCTAGGACGGAGCAGGTTTGACTCGGATTGGGATGCAACACTTCTATTCATTATTTGATTTTTTTTCCTGAAGGTTGCTTTGGATGACTTGATACCTGCCCAGTGGAGTCTACAGTGTGTGTGTGTGTGTGTGTGTGTGTGTGTGTGTGTGAGTTCAAACACACTCCTCTGTAATCCAGATGTTCAGCAGTTGCCATGGAAACGCGCAGATGGGTTTCGCTCCGTGGTCATGGCTCTCTTCAACAGCTTTGACAATCCAGTGTCTCTGTTTGCATTTTGTACTGGGAGCAGTGTGCAGGTAGTGTTTGTTGTGAGTTCCTAGGTTGTTTGTTGTTTGTTGTGTGTGTGTGTGTGTGTGTGTGCGTGCGTGGTGATGCAAGAGATGGTTGGTCTGGAGGTAGGTGTTTGTTAGTACAGTAAAGGGGCTGCAGGCCGTTGCCTTACAAAGTGGACCTGTGAGGGGAGGGGGGGGGGGGGGGGGGGGGGGGGGTCCTCACTCTTTCTGTCACATTTTAAGAGCTATGATGTCACCTTAGGGGCCTGAGTGTGGTCATGTGGTCATGTGATGTGTGATGGTCCCGGGAACAAAGGCTTCCAAGATGGAGTTACAGGGTGAAGGAATGTGTTTGTAGTTTGTCTACATGTTGTTTTTGGTGTGTATGGATGTTTATTTTCCTATAAATAAAACTGTCTGTGTCTGTGTGAGGATGTGTGTATTTATGTGTTTGAGTAATTTGTGTGTGTGTGTGTGTGTGTGTGTGTGTGTGTGTGTGTGTGTGTGTGTGTGTGTGTGTGTGTGTGTGTGTGTGTGTGTGTGTGTGTGTGTGTGTGTGTGTGTGTGTGTGTGTGTGTGTGTGTGTGTGTGTGTGTGTATCAGTGGGAGTTGGGCTGCTCCACTTTCAGCCCGACCAGTGACGGAGGCACCTGCACTGCGGTGGAGGTGGAGCTGGGAGGTGAAGCCCTGAGGCTGGAGCTCCCGTTGGCGGAGGTGGACGAGGTGGTCACGGCGGGCCTGATGAGCGGCGGCGGGGGGTGGTTGTGGGGCGCTCGGTTCTGGAGCGGGCGCGTCTGCAGGGGAGGCGGCTGACGGAGGAGGCTGGGGGGAGCCGAGGGAGGCGCGGGGCGCAGCAGGGGGGGCGGCTGGGACAGGGAGGAGGGAGTCTGGGAGGAGGAGGAGGAGGAGGAGGGGGGAGAGGAGCCCTCGGCGAGGTCGGAGGGAGAGTCTTCCATCTTGACCTGAGGGCGGGGAGGGGAAGAAAATGAAGCGAGATAAGAAGTCAGTTAGGAACAGTTGTGAGGAAAACACAGAGGAGGACAGATGAAGAGAACAAGAGAAGGAAATGTTCAACAATTCAACTCAAGGTGAGTTTTAGAAATCTATTTAAAGTCAGGTTCATGGTTCTTTATGTCTCGTGTATCAGCTGCTAGGCTCACCTCGTCCTCGTCTGCGGCTCCATCTGTAGCAGCCGACAGCTCCTCAGCGCTCCTCCTGGGGTCTCGCTGGTCCCGGCTGGTCGCCACCTGCTCGGCCGCCCACTCCCTCAGCACCTCGTCCAGGTTGAACCTGCGCCGGTAGCTCACAAAGAAAGAGCTCACCTGTTCAGACAGGAGGCGGCGAGTTAGAGAGTCACATGAGGGACGACAGAGAAGCTGTACCGCGGTGAAAGACGCAGAGCAAGAGAGAGAGAGCGGAGGGTCGATGGAGATCAGAGTTATCGTCTACAGAAAAATACTGAAAAGGACGAGAGAGGAATTGGAGGATGCTGAGAGGCAACTGCAGGATGTTTTTCTCCAAATCTTAACACCTGATGTGAAGATGCTCACCTGAGCTGGTGTCTTGGTTCCTATCACCTCAGCAATGGCAGTAAAGTCTTTACCATAGCGACGTATAGCTGAAAAGCAGACAGGGAAAGGTCAGGTTCTGTTCATAACAGGGCTGTCAGCATTAACTAGTTCATCCTGATTCATTTAGGTCTGAAATTAAACATTCATTTATTAATCATGTGCTTTTTTTGTCCCTTCAGGCGCACCATGGATAAGCCTTCCTGTAGTCAAAAGAGCGACACTGCTGCATCTTTGAATGTCTCTTTTCATTTAAACAAATCCAAGTTGTGTCTGAGAGAAACAAAAAAGGCAGAGTGGAAGAAGTGTTGTGAGCAGGGCTCGTTGATGTTTTCCGTTAACCTACATCTGAAGTCGGCTGGCTACGTGCACCTGCTCTTTTCGAGGTCTGAGCTGCTTGAAACAAACACAACTCTGCACTTCCTTCAGCTCTGACTCTCTCTCTCTCTCTCTCTCCTGTTTGTCTCGACAGAAAAGCAGAAGGCGGCGGCGCTTGCCTTGCTGCCTTTAGTTGCAATACATGGATTTGAACTACAGAACCTGAAATCTTTAAAATGACTCCTAAAGCTTCCCACTAGTCCAAAAAAAAAAAAAAAAAAAAGATTAACAGCAGAAAACAATTCTTTAACTTTTTGAACACAATCTCAGAATCAATGTCTGATCAAGGCAAAATCGATATCAGAACCAATCAGCAACCCCCGTCTAGAGGGACATGTGTGTGTAGTTCTCGGGGGAACTCCCTGGTGGATTATTCCTCATCAAAAAGTCCCCAGAACTGTTCGGTCCAAAAAACACCTAATGATAGCTGACAGCTAGTTTCATCCCAGCTGTTACCCTGCATCCTACCTCAAAGATCGTGTAGCACCAGCTGGTTCTATTTTTGTCTGCAGACGTCTGTTCGAGTAGTCAACGCAGAGTGAGTCAGACGGGATCCATGGCCTGTAGGGCTCTGTGTCCGTACCAACAGACAATAAGTAACATCTTCTGCCATGAAACCTCGTCTGAAGAAGAGCCCTCCCTGAATGCCCTTCTGTTCGTGGACTGATGCCTCTTTATTTGACAGAGCGACATGGAACAGTAGCCGCTTTACTCCTACTACAACTTTAGTTCACTTCCATCACAGCTGGAAACTAAATCACAGTAGCTCCTATTTATTTCACTCATATCAATTTATAGAAGCCAGAACAGACGGAAGACAGAGTAAAAAAATGTAAACACACTTCCTCGCTGTAAACGGAGCGTCACATTTCATGGATGTTTATATTTGAGGTTTCCTTCTTCTAATCACCGGACATATCGTTTCAGCCAATGCAACACCAGAGGCAGGTTTGTGCCATCTGATGATAATTCCTGACATGCTTTATAGTTTATTAAGGCTGCGTACAAAGGGCTATCTTCAGAATGTAAATAATCTTAGTCTAGCTTTTGTTAAGATGTCTCCTCGGCTGCATGTGTCAGTGCTGTGCGTCTACATGACATCAACACAGGCAGCTTGTGTGAGTGGAAAACGTGAAGATGAATTAAAGAGTCAGACTTCTGCCTGTGAATGAAAGGAGGACGAGGAGACTCAAGAGCACAAGAAGCCTCTGTAGGAGAAGATGATGCTGCTTTACTCACCCTGCACGGCCAGGAGTTGCTCCTCTGTGGTCCAACGAGAGTTCATCTTAGGTGCAGGCTAAGAGAGAGAGAGAGAGGAGTTAGATTGTTAGAAAGAGAGGGGTGAAACTGACAGCATGAGAGCAAAGAGCAGATTAGGGCTAATCTTAGTCCCACAAGGGCTAAAATAATGTGAGAAAGGAGTTGAGGAAGGGCAGGGGAAATACATTTAAGGACAGAGAGAGACACTGAATAGAAGAGAGTAGTTGAGAAGAAGGTGTCAAAAAAAGAAAGAACGACACCAAAAAAAAAAAAAACAACGTACCTCAGCAGGTTTGAAAGTACCAACGCCTTCATTTAAACTTTGTTTCAAACTACTGTTGTTCTGTTTAATCGACTGAACCTGTGAGAAACGAGGAGGGACAGAGAGAGAGAGAGAGAAGGGTTAGAAAACAGGGATTGATGCTAATAACCAAAAATAAGTTTACCCTTGATGTCAGCAACAACAACAGTATTCTTTGTAACAGTATATTTTTTAACACCAGCTGCTCCAACTCCATGTGACATCATTTTATTATTTGCTACAGTTGATTGTTAATCTACTTATAAACACCTCTCATTTCATTACATGACACATTATAATGTGACATTTAATTACTGTGGTTGTTCTTTCACCCTTAAACTCTGGAGGTCTGTTAACTTCCCCTTCTTACTGATAAAAAAAAAACCCTGAAAGCATCACCATATTGCTGTTCCTCCAAACCACCTCTACAAAAGATAAATAGTAGTTTATTCTCTGATCAATATCACCAAGATAAGACCGGTTTAAAAGATGCACATGCATTAGTAACATACCTGTCTCTTGAGAGATACCAACTGTGTGTCCAGCTGCCGTACAGTCAGCACTCCTGCGTCGTTGGAAGCTGACAGGGACGTGATGTCTCCCTGCTCGAGGTACATGCCTTTGGGGGGCCTGCGGCGGGCCCGGAGCGGGTGGTGGCGGTACTGAGCCCCGATGCTTTCCTTTTTCACCGGCCCAGAGCGGCTGGGCATCGCCTTGTCGGAGTTGGCGTTGTTTGGATTCTGTTTCACTGCCTGTGGGGACGAAGAAAATAAAAAAATCACAAATAGTATAAAAACCTGGGAGCTTTCCCAACGCTACATTTTCACAAGAAATGCAATTCAGGAGTGCAGCATCACATTCATGGATAATAAATGAGATCGAAATTGGGATCTCGATTTGGCCTGACTCATCTCCTCAGGCATCCATGATTTACAAATCACAACAATTTTTATATTCCAGCAGGCACACACACATACACAGTCAGGCAAACAAACACTATTAAGATTTTTTATTGCTCACCTCTTTCTTTGTGTCAATCTCAAAGTCACTGTCACTGCCAGGGTCGCCTTCCTCCAGGTCATCATTACTACGGGAAATAAAGAAATGCACACGTTTATTGTCCTTCCTGCTCAGTTCTTTCTACAATATTGTTTCTTCCTTCTGTCCATCCCCTCCCCTCGTCTCTTTCCCTCCAATACGAGTTTTTCCCCCCGGACTCGCTACAGGTCGGTGGGTTTCTCCTACCTGTCCTCTTTCTCTCTCTTGCTAACCAGCCTCCTGGCCTGTCGGTCCATGACTGAGGTTCTGGTCCTCGTCTTCTTCCAGCTGTAGTAGTACTTCACCAAGCTCGAGATCAGCTTGTCTGGAAGCTAAAGAAAATTAAAACAAATCAAAACATTCAGTGCCGAGTTTTGAAATTCAAACTGAAAATCAAACTAAAGCATTCTGTTCTGAATATCACCGAGCGGCCTCTCACCATCTGCTGGATACGGTGAAAGCTCTTGCCGTGGAAGCTGAAGGCCTGCTCAAAAAGCACTTTATCTTCCACCGTCCACTCGTCCGGAAAGGGGGTGAAGTTGGCCAGGTCGGCGAGCGAGCGCTCCACATCGTGTTTGTGCCATAACAACATGCCCAGGGCCTGAAGGAACCGAGGGGACGAATAAAGGGTCAGGCCACGAAGGGAGACAGAAAACAAGCCTTGAAACCAGACAGACTCGTGATTTTTTTTTTGTCGTGCCATACCTGCTCCATGTTGTATCCGTGTTTCTCTTTGGCCATCAGGATGTACTCGTCCACTGAGATGAGAAGGAAAAAAGTTTTGAGAGCAAAAAATGACGACATAAGAAGCAAAAGGAGACACGGCAGGGGAGGAAGAGAGTGTGTGTGTGTGTTCATGCATAGAGAGCTTACACATGGCATCAGACAGCTGACCGTTGGGGCACCACACCAACATGCTCCTCTGGTCCCTCTCATTGTGGCGGGTTGGACTATCTGGTAATGAAAACCAACAGGGACTTGTTTTGAACACAAATAAAAACACACCTCTCATTTAAATCCATCTAATCAGTGAGATTATACCTAGATCTGAAATCATCACGTACTCAAAGTAAAAGATTTTTTTTTTTTTTTACTCCCTGTATGTCTCTGTCTGAGATTGTCACGACTTCTCAAACTAATTAACTTTTACTGGCGTCATCTCTCGTCTTTTTTTTTTTTGCATGTTTTCTCCAGTCTGGCTTCAGCTTCCGCTTCATTAGCAAGAAAGACGTGCAGGAGGAGAAGACAGAGACGTGCAGCTGGTGTGCTCTTTAGGGAATTCAACACCTGCGCGCCGACTTTAAAACACAGGTTGTTTTCCCTCCGGTGCAGGCTGATGCTTGTGGGACAACTTCATCATTTTGCATCTACTGAGCCTCAAACAAGGTATCGTGGTATTACAGTAAGTCAGATCATCTAACATAACAATTCAGACTCTAAATTAAATGCTGATCAAACCAACTGAAACAAAGATTAAAAAAACGACTGAAACTAGCTTTATTCTGAGTAACCATGGCTACAGTACATATGATCGTGACACATCAAAAAAAGGCTAATTTGTGTGATTTGCCTGGGAGGAATATTCTGGATTTTTTTGTGTCTGTATTCCAAAAAATATACATTCAAACTATGATTCAAAGGACTAAAAAAGAAACTAGTTACACTATCTGTTTAAGAGAAATACTTCCTTTCTTTCTTTGATGTTTCAGTGTAACACTGGTCAATCGACTTTCATTGTTCTCATCATCTGCATTCTCCTTCATTCATTTCAATGTCACACACATTTCTCCTCACGTCCATGTTTCCCTCTCAGCCCTGATCCTCTCTCTCTCTCACTCTCTCTCTCTCCTGCTTTCCTCTGTGCCATCTCACCTGGTTTGAACTCTGGAATCTGAGCTTGGTAGTCTCCTCCCACTCTGATCATGCTGTCTGTAGACAAAGAGAGAGAGCGAGAGAGAGAGAGAGAGAGAGAAAACAAATATGACTTTTTATTTTCCTGATGGTGGGTAGAGCTGTACAGATAACAAAGAGAGACATCAGGGGAGATGGAATGAGTGTCATCAGTGTTATGACATACTAAATAAGTGATAGCGTTAATTAATTATCTGGAATACCGGATGCTGCTGGCTGCGTGGTTAGTATGCAAACCCCATGTACGGAGGCTGTAGTCCTCGAAGTGAGCAACCCGGGGTCGAATCAGACCTGTAGCTCATTTCCTGCATGTCATTCCCCACTCTCTCCCTCCCTGACTTCCAATTCTATCCACAGTCCCATCTCTCTAATACAAACACGCACAAAATATCTGAAATATTTAGATTTGCTCGACCCTTTAACAGCTTCATTACTGCTTGGGGAGAGCAGTCAAGTATATTAACAGCTTTTAAAGTACAATTGGTGACCGTAACTCAGAGGCAATCAGCAGTGCAACCCAAAAAGATTTTCTCTCTCACATGCAATGCCTTACAGTAGAGGGCAGACATGGGTAAAGTATTCTTCTCAAATCCCGTAACTGTGGGATCAGGGTTTGCAGTTTTGTTAAGCACTACTAACAACAACAAGATGATTGAGCTGTTCTTCCCTCTTTTTCCAAACTGTAAAAACACAAACCTTTTTCTGTTTGTTTCAGGGGATTATCTGTTTTATGTCACGAGTAACCTAAAAGGCCAAATCAGTTTCCTTGTCTGTTGCTGTCTTGCACTAATTCCTTGAACTTGATTAGTCGCAACATTTTATGTCACTCAAAAGTCTAAGTAAACAATTCAATCATCCGTGTTTCTTTCTCATAGTGACGGATGCACAGACAGAATTGGACAGAGGCAGAGAGCTGAAAGTGAAAGAGCTGACGGTGAACATTAAGTCATTAGTGCTGTGGTTAAGAGCATGAAGGCAAAGCGAAGGGAGACACTGTGAGAGCAGCAGCGAAGCAGACTGGGAGGAGGAGGGACACATTACTGTTTCCTCAGGGACAGAGGACAGGAAGGGAGGAGAGGGGGTGATGGGAACTGGAGTCTATGGGTGGAGAGAGGCAGGAAGTGGGTGAGAAAAGAAGAAACTTCTAGGTTGGAAGGGGGGGAAACGCAGCGTGAAAGGATGCAAACAAACAGGGGGGGGGGGGGGAATAAACGATGGAGAGGTGATTGATAAATGAAAAGTGATCTCCCTAAACCGCCGAACGGCTAAGCTGTTACGTTGGATCTAATGATATCTCTTAAGTCTGTGCGGCAAGTACACACAGCGGTTAAAACATGAAAGATCACCGGCAAGTCAGCGGGGTGAGGGAGAGAATGGAGAAGGGAAGAGATGTATGTGGGCAGAGCATAACAAGGATGGAAGAGTGTGGGAAGGGGGTGGAGGAGAGAAGGCGAGAAGGAGAGGACGCCGGTTGACGAGGACCAAAGAAGCACTGCAGCAAAGCAGCAAACGCAACCGAAGCGGCAGGCATGACACGGCTCCACACCGGGATCGCGTTTGTGTTTCACGTGGTCCTATCCGGAGACGTCGGCAAACCCGACAAATCTTTTGAACAACCCTAACCCCTTTTTTGGCTGTTACTGCGTCTCTCTCTCGAAAAAAAAAAGGAAGTGGTCCAGCAGATTTCTCTGAGAAATAAATAGAGCAGCTAGAGGAGGAGGAGGAGGAGGCTAGTGACTCTGACCCGACTCGACTGATGATTAAAATACGCCGGGAAGGCTGCACAGCATTTGACAGTTCTCCCAGCCGGCAGATACACCAATTTCTGCAGAACTGAACAAAAAGATCGACCTGTGATCAATTCCGTGACCCTTTTCTTTGTTGATACTTGCGTGGCCAACAGTTTCCTAGGCTATCTCTATCGCATGATAAGGGGCGCTCACTGAAATGGACCCTAATCCTAACCTTGGTTTATATGGGTTATACTTAACGGGGGAATCTTTGCACACGGAGACAGACTTTCCGACGAACAGAAAACAGTGTTAAGTGTAAAAACCGCATGCAGTGAGCAAACTATCACAGATGGAGCGTGGAAAACTTTGCTGCACAAAAGATTTCATTATATGCGCGTGTCTCTCTTTTAATTTCTCCCTTTGCAACTGAAGTGCTCGTGGGCTAAACTGTGCAACCAGTTTTTTTTTTTTTAAATAAGTGACCCAATTCTTGCCGTGCTTCCTGACACACACAGAGCAGGTTGGAGGTCAGGAAATCTTTATTGACAGAATGTTCTGTACACGTTACATGAGCCTCCAGTTTTTTTTTTCTCGAAAAAGCAGAGCCACACATGAAGTCCCCTCTAACTTTTTTTTTTTCCTTTGGCTAAGCGGTCAGTAGAAAGAAGGTAGTGCGAAGTTTGACGTGTGTCCGTGTTCCTACCGTGAGCATGCTCTTCATCGCTGCTCTCCTCTTCCGAGTGGGGTTGGCTGTTGCCATTGGTTACAGTCTTAGCTCTGCTCCTGGACAGGACCCCGGACCCCGAGCGCTCCATCACTGAGGGCATGGCTGCAAAAACAAACATAGACATGAGATATGAATAACCAATCACCATCGTGATTTGATCTCTCCTAGACTATCATCGAAAATGAAATCACACAGCACCTTATGATGCCACCTTGGAAGCACTCTCTAAATTTCTATAATAAGAGCTCAGTCATAACTCCTCTTATCTCTGGAGGACCCTCATCATCACTCGCCGCTATGCAAACTTTGTATTACATTTTTTTTTTTTTTTTTAAACTATTATGGAGAAAAACATTCTTTTTTCAGAAATGACATTGCAATTTTGTCCATCAGTCGGCATCGCATCTCCATTTTTTTTACAATCCTCTTAACGTCGTCCGCAGTACAATGTGGAGGAGTATCACAGCGGAGTAGACAGTGACCTTCACAAGAACTGCTAGACTTATTGTATCGTAACATGTTCTCCATTACAGTTACTTAGACAGGAAATCAGCCTTCTTCTTCTTCTTCTTCTGCGTTTCTCTGCACAGCCAATTCCTTCCAAAATCCATTTACAATCCAGATTATTTATCGGCTATAATCGTTCAAGTAAAAAATAAAACACTATATTTGATTGCAATTTCTGTAACTGGTGAGTTTGCCCTCTTTAAAATCTGTATCATTATCAAGCTCAGACTTCCTCCATCGCTCATGCTCTATTAAAGATCTCCAAATGTGACAACTCAATTTTTAGCCCCGTTTCATTTCTGCAAAATGAAAATCTGTTGCAATACTCATTTCTATTCAGTCTGCAGCACATCTTACATAAGCAACTACGTGGACACGTGTGAATGTTGAGACGTGCTTAGGAAACCCATCATATCAGACAAGGGGCATCTTCTGAAGAACAACACGAGGGTCCTCCTTCATGAAGGGGACTCTCGTTTAAAGTGTCATCCACAGTCAGAGCCAGTTATCACTACGTGGCCCAGCCTCGTTGTCTCTCCCTCTCTCTCTCTCTCTGTGTGTGTTTCCTCCAGGGCAGCGAGTCTACACAGTAGCACAAAAGACTAGACGGTCAGCTCAGGACACACACATCCACACACAAGCAGAGAGTAAGTCCCTCCAAAAAAAAAAACCCCCAGAGGTGAACACAAAGAAAACACCGATCATACTCGCACATGGATGTAGAAACAACACAACAACAAACTAAAGTCTGTGCAGCGAATCGCCCTAGTTTTCCTCCACCAAACACACGAGCAACTTCGTCGTCAGTAACCTAACTTGAACTGCGACCAGAACAAAGCAACGACGCGGATTTATATGGCACAGCAGACGATCTACATGAATTTATGTTCCATATTCTTCAGATTAAACCTGCTCTGATGTGTCTTTTAACAAGGGGGGAGGGGGGGGGGGGTGCAAGGGGGAAATCTCTACAACCCCAGAGATTATACTACATCTACCAAACTCCATCAGACAATACGAGAGTGTCTGAGGCACTCTGGGGGTCTTTGTCTATCTAGCCCCCTCAAAAACCCACAACAGCTGCCCCCTCTAACTTCACCATAAACTTATTATCCGAACATGAACACGTCGATTTTCTACATCTCCACATCTTTTAATTTTGTGCAGCTGCATCTTACAATGGAGTCTTGATGTGTATAATCTCACCCCCGGTTCACTTTTTTTTTTTTTTAAAGAGAGTTTTAAGGTAGTATAGCCTCGACTCAGGCACGGCTGTAGTAGCCTCGATCTCTGGCAGATTCGTCAACTGTTATGAGCCAAAATAGTCAAAAACAATTGTACGAGAAATGGTCGAGTCTGTTATTGAAAAGCACAATTTAACTCAGTTTTTATTCTTAATAATTTAATTTGACTATCTCTATCTAAATAACTTTTTTTCTCCCCCCTTTTTAAATCTGACATGGCAATGCATGATAACACACACACACACACACACACACACACACACACACACACACACACACAAAACCCACAGCACACACACTGCTTCACGTTTATTAAGTTTAAATGCATGTGTATTTATTTTTTATTTTTTTTGCAAATGTCTAATAATCTCCTATAATCATTTTTGTGTGTGTGTGTGTGTATCTGGTAAAGACAACACTACAGCTCTTCCATCCTGTTTTGAATTTTCCCATTCTTGGTTTTGTGTAAATAAGTTAATAAATAAATTAAACCTCACAGTGATGGACTAAAATGGCTTTGCATTGCTTACTTTGCTAAATCAATCAACTTCCACATCTTTTCCTAAGCAGTCATCTTGGCGTTTTTTTTTTTTTGTGTGTGTCACACTTTGAAGTCCTTTTGTTTTCCCCACGCTGAAGCTGCTGTCTGGTGCTGATGTGAACTCAACAATAATTCGCCCTTTAGATTATTAAAAACTCCGAGTTGTCGGGACGTGTAGCTGCAAACTGCTAGTTTGAACAATCAGAGTCATTTTCAGACACTCAGGAATAAAAAAAAAGAGACGACCTCCCCCCCTGTAGTCATCAAAGTGCATCTGGAGTCAAACCGAGTTGGTCATCGGGATGCTAATGTTAGCCACTTAGCTTGCGGGCTAGTACCCCTGCGTTACATTAGTAACGTAGTTGGAAGTGGCGATAACAGTTACACCGTACCTGTGTGTCGTTTCTCTCCGGCGTTTTCCCCCCCGCACTCAAAAACTTAATCCGCACCTTCCGTCCGCGGTGTAAAACGTCCTCTCCGAAGTGCTCACAGGAAATTTGGTTAATCCTTTAAAAAAAAAAAAAATCTTATTTCTTGCCTAATTGATGAGCGCAGTCAGTACAATGAAGTGAACTGCAGCCGTGTGTGTGTGTGTGTGTGTGTGTGTGTGCCGGGGAGACCGGACAACACCCGGGGAAAAGTGAGGTGGACATCCGCCCCGATGTGGTTCGCCTCCTCCCAACACAGCCGTTTGGATTGACAAAAAGTAGTCCCGTCAAACTATTACTTATATCTTCTCCCTTTTTTTTTAAAATTATTCACTGCTAAGCGTCATATTTGACACGTAACAGCGTGTTTCTTCCACAAGCATCGTACTGAAAGGCTTTGGCAAAAAAAAAAAAAAAATCCAGTTTATAATAATAATTACCTTACAATTAACACTTTGCTTACGTTTATATCTTTAAAATAGAAAGAGGAGGAATTGTCTGTGGTGTGTAGTAAATGTAGGAGGATGTTTTAGAATGTTAATCTCCAATCTATCCAAAATCCCATAAATTAGGGACTACTTGCCAGTGTGTCGGCGGAGGGATTCGTCAGCTGTGCATCGCTGTGCTGAGGCAGGCTGTCCAGACTTGCACTGATGTATGCATGGTGGTGGTGGTGGAGAAGAGGGCAGGGGGGGAGTGTGGGGTACAATTGAACCTAGAGGTGTGTGTGTGTGTACATGAGAAAGTGTTATCAAGTCCTCACTCTGCTGTGTGCATGGATGATGACTCAGATAACAAGTTTCAGCATACTTGATTATTTTTATTTCATTTAAAATGTCCAACAATTCAAATGTTCTACCTTTTTTGTGTGTGTGCGTGTGCATTAGTAGCCTACATGTGCACAGGTTGACGAGTGTTGAGTGTGTGTGTGTGTGTGTGTGTGTGTGTGTGTGTGTGAATGGAATGTTTCTGATTGCTTTAGCAGGATATCTCACACCTGATGCTGGCAGCACACACAATTTAACACACATACAAATAACCTGCTGCTACCTTCATAAGTGTCTGCTGCTGACATGTAACAGCCTGTTATCCTACTCCTTTATTTTTTTTCTCCACTTTCTCTTTGCCATCACCTCCTCCTTCCTTCCCCACCTCCTCTTCATCATCCCTGTTTGCACATGTTCCCACCTCAGCTATAGCCTACATCTCCACCCTTGATCTCTCTCTTGTTTGTCACCCACCCTTTTCCCCCTCCACAGTCCTGCTCCTTCCTACACTCCTTTTCTTTCTTACCATCCCGTCATTTGCTCCTCTTCTTCTCTGCTTCTCCACTACTTTCTCTTCCTTCACACCTCCTGAGTATCTGCTCTGATTCCCCTCCTCAACCTCCCCCCTTTTCTTCTCGCCTCAGTTTGTGCACCCTCCTCCAAGATTTTTTTCTTTTTTTGTTTCTTCTCCTTCTTACTCCTTATTATTACCAACCCTGCCTCCCTCCTCTCTCACCCATCCATTTCCTTTCCCTCCTCCACTTCTCTCCCCTCCTTAGTATTTCTCCCCCCCCCCCCCCTCCTTCCTCTGCCCTTCTACATTCCCCCTCACTTTCTTTCTCCTTGTGATGATTCCACTGCTCTGTCTCTCGTGCCTTCCCTCCACTTCTTCCTCACTGCTCCTCCGCCTCTTTCCTGTCTCTTTCTCTGGCTACTTATCTGTCGACCTCTCGCCGTCTTCCTCACATGTCACTTTTGATTTCAACAGTGTGTGTGTGTGTGTGTGTGTGTGTGTGTGTGTGTGTGTGTGTGTGCGTACGTGCAAATTCTTCCCTTACCCTCCCCCCATCCTCCCCCTACGGTGACACAGTAAAGCAGTTTCGCTTTGCTCACCTCCAGCCCTCTCCTACTTCTCTCCTCTTCCTCCTCCTCCTCCCTCTCCTGCCTCGTTTTCACCCTTGCCACCTCCTCTCCTCTCTCCTCACCCACTTCCCTCCTCTCCTCTCATTAGTCAGTGTCCATGAAAACTCACCATTCCACTGATTCCTCTCTTGCTCAGTTCTCCAGTCACTATCACATCCCCACTAATGAACAACTGCTATATCTCTCCCTACCTCCCTTCACCCCCCCAGCCCCCTCCTCGTCTTCTTTCTGTCCCCGCTCCCCTCCTCTGTCCTCGTCTCCATTCCCCTTGCTCTGTCTCTCTCTCCTTCTCATTCCCTTCTCTTTTTTTCTCGCTCCGTTTCTCTTCGATCTCTCAGAAGTGAGTGTCCCTCCCACTCTCCCTTTAGCTCACTCTTGTTTCCACTTCTTCTCCTCACCCCCTCCCCTCCTGTCTCTTTCCACCTGTCTCGTTCTTGTCTGTCTATCCGTCTGCTTTCCTCGCCAAATGTCTGTCTCCTTCCCTCACGACCTCTCCCTTTCCTCACATCTCACCCTTACTCCCATCCGTCCATTCGTCCTCTGACTTTCCTCTGTTACCTCAGCAGATGCACAGCCTAGAATCAGATGGGATAGAATGGGCTCTTCCTGCTGAAAGGACCGTCATGCAAGTCCAAAGGCTCAGTGCTGCAATACTCACCTACATGGAGGCACAGAGAAAGGCTTATTTTAGCCATCACCAACTCAGTATGGTATGATTTTTCTGCTTGGATTGCCAAAACATCATCATGAAGTCATCACTGTATGACACACCATATGACTCATTGTTGTCTGACACGAGCCTTTGTGACGTAAAGATCAGAGTACATCAGTTCAAACAGATTTTATATAACGGTGATATCAGTTCATCTTTGAATTAACCCCGGGTGTATTTTCCAAGTCACTAGACATACAAAAGTTCAGAAACGGCTTTGCAATATGAATGCCTCCAAGGTCAAGATCTAAAAAATAACCTTCAAGGGAATATACCTGATATCACAGGTTGTGGCGTGGTGAGGTTTAGACTCTATTCTGTCACTCTTCCTGCTATTTACAACATTCAAACAGGTTTTCAGTTACTACGGCTGTACGCTGTCCGCCCATGTCAGAAAAAAACCAACAGAAATTCAACCAATTTATTTTTATCGTGCCAAATCAAACAGAAGTGATGACTGTTATAGCCATAACGTTTCAACTTTATTGTAGCGTGTACAAACTTCATCTTAAAATATATGAATGTATCTTATACCACTCATAACCTGATGCTCAGAATGTGGATAGTATGAGAGTACATTGTTCATGTATAATGTGTGGTTTAGAGACTGGGCCATCTGCGTGCTGTGGAGGGCTGGTGTGTGTGTGTGTGTGTGTGTATATCTGTATGGGTGTACATGTGAATTTGTTTATGCCCATCCCCCTTTTCCCTCTTATTTAACTCGATAGCTACTCGACTGATTGCTCAAAAAAAAAATTGTATATCTCCACCAACTCTCCCCAACACAATGGGTACCCACATTCTTCCACAAAAAAACTACAAGTATCTCCTTTCACTCAGGAATGAATTAGTGTGAACTGTAACGCTTAAACTCTATCAAGAGTTTATCAACTGTTTGGTCTTCAGTCTGGTTGTCTCCGTCTTTGTATACTTACTCCTGTTCTGTCTCTTTACGTCCATTGATATCACCTAATTAAAAAAAAGGATTGACAAAAAGAAGTTATCCCATGACACCTAACCCTTGGTGTTGTAATCCCACAATGGTCCCACAATGCATTGCACAGAGGTAATGGCGGAACTGATCACATCTGGGGGAAAGAATCCACAACATGTTGGTGAACCAGCAGAAATGAAAGAAAGCAGCAATAAAGATAATTCTGTGGGACACAAATCAGCATCAGGAGCCGATCTGATTGGCCAATCACGTATTGCAGCTGAGGGTGGCACTAAAGGAAAGTTTACAGAGTCTAAAAAAAAAACAACAACTGGAAAGGGGTCATCCTCTTGGGAACATGAATAAAATGGAAAAAAAATGAACCGGGATCCAGATAGTTATTTGAGACGCAATGCCGTGTTATGGGCCAGAAGGTCGGCACAGATGAAGTTATGACCTGCGGGTGGCGCTAGGAGAAGAAGGTCAGAAGGTCAATGACATCATAATCAGCTCTCAGGGATCAATCAGTAAACATCCATGGCAAGGTTAAAATGCTTTCAGGCAAATTGTCATTGAAAATGTTCCAAATGAAAATCCCCATTTAAGATTCCTCCACTGCTGGTTAACAAAAAAAAATCTCCATATTAATACTTCTGCATGCACAGTTGCAATTTTACCAATACAAACCATTCATATTAGATTATCAAATGAGGTTTAAAATACCCAAGTGGAATCCAGGCTACAGCCAAATCTAGCTCCAGTAGGGGTGTTAATGCAGAAATGGATGCTGCAAGGCTGTCCACATAGTTTAAATACAAACAGTCATAAATCACTTAGATGTATATAAGTACAACTGCAGCAGCAGACAGATAGCAGACATTCCCAGGCAGCGTGTAGACTTACTGTAGAACCATGCATTCTAAGCAGAACAGCCATGAAGGGGAGGATGTCCAGTCTAGGTGTTGTAATTCTCTGCTGCAGGGCTTGCTGTGTTGAGAGAGGCCTCATCTTCATCCACCAGTCTCCTCTGCCCCCTTTCCACACTGCATCTGTTGATTCCCTCTCTCAGCCTCCTCCCCTCTCCTGCTCTCTTCACTTCTGCTGCCTCCCCTCCCTCCCCTCCCTCCCCTCCCTCCCCTCCCTCCCCTTCCCCATCTTTCTCCTCCATCCTCCTCATCCTCATCCTTTCCTGTCTCTCCATTATCATGTGCCCTGATTGTTATTTCCTCTTCATCTCCTCGTTTCTATATATCATCCCACACATCTTTAGGCTGCATGAGAGCACTATATGTGTGTGTGTTCCAGTATATGAGTGGGTGGAGGTGGCGGGGGGGGGGGCGTCTTGAATTTCATTATGAGCTAGTGCAAGCACACCAGAAAGAATGCATCGAAATACTTAAATTCTTGACTGTGTATAGACAGAGGGAAACATGTAGAAAGTGGTGAAAAGGCGTGCTGATAAATATATGTTTGTCTGGGCTTCAGGAAAGAAGCAGACAGGGGGAGACTTCAGCGAGCATCAGGCCTCTGTACAGACTCTCAGAGCCTCCCCGCGCCCCCTACTGACATATGAAATAAATAGTTTTTCTACCGACAGCCGAGAGACAGATTCCCAGAAGACAAAAGACTGTAGGCGGGGTTTAGAGACTGGGCCATCTGCGTGCTGGGGAGGGCTGGTGTGTGTGTGTGTGTGTGTGTGTGTGTGTGTGTGTGTATGAGAGGGAGAGAGAGGAGACAGAGAGAACCCCCCATACAAGGCCGTTATTTGCATTATGGAAAAGTGGGTAGGCTGTGAAGGTGGCCATCTCATATCCCACTAAACCAAGAAACTCACAGTCAGAATCAGAGACGTGTGGAGTCATATTTAACCCTGTGCTTTTACTTTCCGTCCAGATTTAAGAGATTCAACGTGCAGAAAAGGGACAGACGTGTGAACTCAAAATGGGCTTGCACGTTTGATAAAAACAGGCCTGACCACAAAGTCATGTGAGAGCGCTAAAGAAACACTGCATGCTTTATATATAACACATGCTTTGCAAGAAGACATTTCTTTCTTTTTTTTTATGCATACATTTTCTACCCGTTTGCTCTTCTTTCAGCTGCATATGTTGCACAGCCATTACTGACCATGCATTTGCATTTGCATCTGGATGCTCTGTTGCCTCTTGCACAAAGGCTTGATACTTGTCATGTATGTAAGTGGCAGACTGTGTGCTGAGAGCTACACCCTGAAGAAGGCTTTTTGTACCAGAACATGTGGGTTACTATTCAGCTTTTTGCTTTTTTTTAAATGATGTGTTTTTAGCATCTTCATTATGAAATAGCCAAGTGAATGAAGTGATTTATCTAAATCTTTAAAGTGCCCCCCCCCCCCCCCCCCCACAAAGAGTACCATAATAATATTTTGCATGATCTTCTGAGCACTTCAGATTCCTTTTTTCTGTGTTTATTTCCTTTTTTGTTTAAGGAAAGATTATTAAGAGACAAAAATACACTTTTATCCTAAGTCGTGACATTTCCCATCTTTAGGTTCACAGCCTCTGCAGCCATCTGTCATGTCAGCCATCTGTAGGTGTGACCTGCGGTGTAAGAGAGATAAATTAGCCTGTAACATACTTTTTTATTTACAATTTTTAAAACTCATAGGACGCTAGTAGCCTGGTGGATAGTGCACGTGTCCCATGAACGGAGGCTGGAGTCCTCCAAGAGGGCGGCCCAGGTTCAAATCCAACCTGTGGCCCAATTCCTGCATCTAATTCCCCACTCGCTCTCTCTCCCCATTTCTGACTCTATCCACTGTCCTATCTCTACAATAAAGGCACAAAAAGCCCCAAAATAAACCTTAAAATGATCATGATAGTGATGCGTGATGAGTGTTCCTATATAGGCTCCTATAGCATGTTTATGTTGTATATGACCTCAGTTTTACCCTTCAGTCTCCTTGAATCACCCTTGGGGCCTTTAATGTTCACACTGAGGACTATAGTGTGCCTTTCCTATACATAACTCAATAAATATCCACATCTAGCCTATGTGTTTTCTTTGTTGCTGATTGAAGGAATATGCAGCAGTATCTTCATGCTGCGGGGGGGAAGAAGCATAGTGTATTTTAAAAGCAGCCTCTACTGTGTTTGTTCAAGTTGGCGTCAAAAGAAAGTAAAGGAAGCTGAGGCAGTAAAAGTTAAGTAATAAGAGAGCCTATATTTTCTATAGCTGCTCATCTTTTATCCTGTCTTTGGCTTAATTTTGGGTTTGGAAGAACTCTGGGGTTGCATAGAGAATTGAGTGATTTCATACCTCACATTGCCACCTAGTGGTTACTTAGATAAACTGCTTCTTAGTAGAATATCCTCCTGGATGCTGATGAGCACAAATTAAAGGATTAAAAGTAAAGAGAAACTGAATTAAACTTTTTTTGTATATGTATCCTCTCTTGGAAATCCCAAATCCATATATATGGAATTTTTAGGATATACTAAGATACAGGCACTAAGAGGGAGGCTACATATCAATACAGCCCAAAAGGATTTCAGAACGAGGTCACATGTTCAAGCAGCTTCTCCACCACAAGATTACTGGAAAAGATCTAATAATCCTGAAACATTTTCAGTAATTCTGGAAAATGTCCATGCTTGAGTAATTCAATCATATTTATTCGTTTATAATACAAATTATTATTCTTAAGAGGAACTGATACTGCTTCTATTTTCCTGACCTTCCTCTGTTTCTCTTGCTGTAATCAACATGTTATTCAACCTTGATCCGGAATTTGTTTTTTTTGTGTGTTCAAGGGGAATTCCAACCTATGATATCCACATTATTTGTGGAATATATATACACCTATATTATACTGTATTTGTCCATGGAGGCTGCTCTTTGGACAATGAATGTCTATACTGGAGAATATAGCCTAATACCTTTTTTGGGCTGTTACTTGTCACAGGCTGATTGTGTGATAGTTGGCCAAACACTTTTGTAGTAGAGAAGCAAAAATACAAATCAGTTATTGCTAATCTAGATGCACATTTAAATGTCAATACAAGACACTTACCATAGATAATGCATAGAAAAATACAGTAGGCCTACATGCTAATGCTGCGTTCCATTTACCTAGGAACTCGGATCTGGTTATGACGTCACATGAGTTAATGCTGCATTCCTAACAAAACCAAGGTACTGCTGGAGGCGTCTATGTTGCTTTTCTGACTTGCAACTGGAACGTAGTTAACTTGGGTGTGCGTCATTCCCACCTCGGAACACGGAAATTCCGACAGGAAATTCCATCAGGAACAACAATCCATTGAAAGTTTCTTGTCACCTCTCACCGATTTTTTTTTTAATTACTCAAAATTTCTAAAATATTAGTGTCTCTATGCAATTTGAGCAGAATGAAACTTTAATGCCGCGGTCCATTTACCTCGGAACTCGGAAATTCCGACTTCTGAGGTAAAGCCGCGTTCCATTTACCTCGGAAATTCCGAGTTCCGAGTTCCGAGGTAAATGGAACGCGGCTTTACCTCGGAACTCGGAACTCGGAATTTCCGAGGTAAAAGGAACTCGGAATTTCCGATTTCCGGCTTCCGAGATTATGCCACGTTCCATTTAATTCGGAACTCAGAACTCAGAATTTCCGACTTCCGAGATTATGCCGCGTTCCATTTACCTCGGAACTCGGAATTTCCGACTTCCGAGATTCGAGGTAAAACCGCATTCCATTTACCTCGGAACTCGGAATTTCCGACTTCCGAGATTATGCCGCATCCCATTTAACTCGGAACTCAGAACTCAGAATTTCCGACTTCCGAGGTTATGTCGCATTCCATTTGAAAATTCTCAGCACTACAGCCAGGGACATCAGGAACCAGAATCCATTGAAAGTTTCTTGTAACCTCTCACAGATTAAAAAAAAAAAAAAAAAATATCAAAATTTCTAAAATATCAGTGTCTCTATGCAATTTGAGCAGAATTCAACTTTAATTTTTAAAAAACTTCTACAGTAAAACCTGCTGAAAATCTGCTCTCAGCACTACAGCCAGGGACATCAGGAACCAGAATCCATTGAAATTTTCTTCTCACCTCTCACAGATTTTTTAAAGAAAATTACTAAAAATTTCTAAAATATCAGTGTCTCTATGCAATTTGACATGAGGAACAAGAATCCATTGAAAGACCTTTGTCACATGTCACAGATTTTTCAAAATAAAATATTAAACATGACTAAAATATCAAAGTCTCTATGCAATTTGAGCAGACTCTACCTTTAATTATCTCAAAAACTCTGCAGTAAAATCTCCTGAAGATTCTCAGGATAACAGTCAGGGACACGAGGAACAAGAATCCATTGGAAGACCTTTGCCACATGTCACAGATTTTTCAAAATAAAATATTAAACATGACTCAAATATCAGTAATTCCTTGTATAGATGCGCATCATGTTTCAAGCGGCGACTGGCCTGACCGGGGTTTTGCAAAAGACGGCTTCACCGCGGTGTACGGCGTGGGCTGCGTAACCATGTCCCGCCCTCTGATAGTCTGTCGTCACATTTCCAAACAAGGAAACCATATTCGCGCTACAGCAGTGGTGCATTCGAATACTGTCGGAAAAACGACGATTCAAACATTGGAAGACTCCTCGGCTAAATACGGTAGCGTGGCCGAGCGGTCTAAGGCGCTGGATTAAGGCTCCAGTCTCTTCGGAGGCGTGGGTTCGAATCCCACCGCTGCCAAGAAGCTTTTCTATAAAAATGAAATGGCTGAACTATCTGAATGATGTTTAGTAGGACATCATCAGGTGTGTTGGAACAAAAATCTTCAGATGTTTCATGCCGGATCTCATGGTGCTCCTGTGTTGATCCCTATGGTTCCCGTCTCAGTCAGTGGCACATCCAAATTAGACAGTTTGGCTGAAAATGGTGATTTTGAAAGTACCAGAGCCCCATTTCTTTGACCTTCATCTAATGTGCAGACTTCTCTGATGACTGTTGTGCCATCTGCAACTCTGAGGAGTTTTACAGTTTATGGGGGTTGGGTTTGTATACTGGAAAAAGACCAGAGAGAGAGAACTTGAACACCATGGAGTCTGCTATAGCGCGCAAATGATTATTCAGAAGGCCTATTGGATGTGATATTCCCTAAACCCCTGCAAGTCAGGATATAAATGCATGTACTGTTGGAAGTAACCTAAAGTTTTACATCCACAACCTGTAATGATTGATTGTGCATTGTTAATAAAGGTTAAATGTTCGATGGGGTGCATAAAATATGAACTATTTTCAACACGCCTAACATCAATACTTAGGCTATGTCCTTCTAATTTATGCACCTCTTACCTCAACCACACTTTGATTAAAAATACAATTCGCACTAACCTTTTTACTTCTAGTTGAGTTGTTGGAATTGTTTATTTTAGTTAGGGCCTCATGCACCACAGCTTTAAGCAGACTCTCAGCTGTGAACTTTGTTGTTTTTACTTCCTTCCATTTGCCATGCACCTTAACAGCCTCTGCTCTATCTGGTCTCATGCACTACATCACTTTATTCTATCCTTTCTATTTCAGTATTCATCCAGCTCTGGTTACTTTATTCCTGTTGTTTCCATCATTGCACTACGGTCACTTTATTTATCTCATTTTTACCTTTACAGTTATATTGTTTATATTAGTTCTGTTGTTCCATTATTCACCATGCACTTTAATAACTTATCATTTAGTATTTGCCTACTTGCACATAGCTCTGTATATATATATTTATTTCTCGTTTACTGCACATAGTTCTGTTTACATCTGTTTACATCTGTTAGTCCGATCACTGTCCACTTATATCTACTCTTTTATATTTTGTATTTTTTAAGTTAAGTTTAAACTTTAAGTTGTATTTAAATTGACACTTTATATTATAGGTTAAAATGTTTCGTCTACTTGCACTGTTGTTAATTTACTGCACTGTGTGCCTTTGAATTGCCCCCCACGGGGACAAATACATTTTTTTGAATTGAATTGAATTGAATTAAGCAATCCATGACCCACAACTGGATTTTACTTTGTTAAAACAATAACTTGTGAAAAGTATTACTAAAATTTTTAAATGTTAAAGGTATTTCTTTTTCTTACACATCATAAATATTTAGTTCATAAGTGGTGAAGTATATGGAAGCCCATTTCCGCCAGTTAAAAAAATAAAAATGAAAACTTATGAGATAAAAAGTCATAATTATGAGATAAAAAGTCATAATAATTAGATAAAAAGTCATAATTATGAGATAAAAAGTTTAAATTATAAGATAAAAAGTCATAATAATGAGATAAAAAGTCATAATTATGAGATAAAAAGTCATAATAATGAGATAAAAAGTCATAATTATGAGATAAAAAGTCTAAATTATAAGATAAAAAGTCATAATAATGAGATAAAAAGCCGAAATTATGAGATAAAAAGTCAGGGACACCATCTACTACCGTGAACTTTAGCCTACAAAATAACTGTGTGGTACATTGACAGTTAAACGGTCAATGCTACTTAAACGGTAACGTAATGTGTTTAGTTCTAACGACAACCAGATTAAAAGAAAAACTATTTATCATGCATCTAATGTGGGGGGGATGTGGGGACTGTAATGCCAGCTGGAGCACATTCACACTTATCAACTCTTAATTTAGACTTTTTATCTCATAATTTCGGCTTTTTATCTCATAATTCTTCATTTTTAATTTATTAACTGGCGGAAATGGGCTTCCATAACAACCAGATTGAAAGAAAAACTATTTATCATGCATCTAATGTGGGGGGGGGGGGGGGGGGGATGTGGGGACTGTAATGCCAGCTGGAGCACATTCACACTTATCGACTCTTAATTTAGACTTTTTAATCTTATAATTTCATATCAACAAAGCCAAGTTTTCATTTTTATTTTATCAACTGGCAGAAATGGGCTTCCATAGAAGTAAATTTCGAAAGTCCGATTTGAGTCTCAACGGGCACTGCGATGTCGGAGTTTTAGAAGAGCACTTGAACGCATCATAGTTGGACGACGGAGACGAGAGGGAAAGAAAAGGGCAAGGAAGGGACCTGTGATAAATTCAGCCTCTCACTCTTGGCGCCAATCCGATTTAAAGAGGAAAAAACAGCCAATTTTCTTTTGACATTTTCATCAAATTTGCGGCGAACTGCTGCTTCGCCCACAAGCCAGTCGCTCGGTCGCTACACTCGGCTAGCTTCGTTAGCACATTATCTATCATTGTCATATTAATCTGGCCCCCTTCTCACTGTCTGTAGTCACGATACTAACAACTCAGCAACAGTGAAGCACAGGGACAATAGAGGTGTGTTTCTGCAGAGGCATCGAGAAGACAAAGCTGCCAAAAAAAAAAATGGGGGTGAGTTGTTGTGTGTTTTTTTTTTTTTTTTTTTGCACATTGTCTGCAAGATGAAACAATGAAAATGTGTTTTTTTTTTGCAGCTCGTTTAATGCGTGATGGTGAGAGGAGAGAAAGAAAGAAGGAAGGGGGGGGGGGGGGGAGGAAGGAGGAAGACAGACCATGGTGGATGGATTTAGTTGACGGCGTTGGTTAGCCATTTAGCTGGTTTATCTTAAATAACATTGCAAGTTCAACACAAGCGTACACATATCGATGTGTTTTAACACCATCGCTGCGTTGTCCTTGCAGCTGTTCGCAGTTAACTTCTCCTGGTGTGTGTGTTGTGCCATTGTTAGCACATGCTAGCCGTGTTAGCCACTTAGGAATGCCTCATTTAAAGGCGAGCTTGCTATTTTAAGAGTGAGTCCAAGGAGTTTGCTCTTGTGTGCATTTCACAATAAGGCAGATTGTTAAGGCACAAGTCCGCCTGGTAATAGTAGACTCAGGCTTGTTTCATGGGAGCAATGCACACCTCGACAGCAGCCAGGCCCCATGCAGGCTCATGCTCGAAACCTGAGTTTAGTTCCCATAACTTCAGCTGCATTCACTTCTGAGTTTATCCTCCACTTTCACTTCCACAGCTCGGTCTGCAAGACCCTCTGTGCTGGGTACAGAGTTAATGCCTGAAGTTGGAAAAAGCACATGCATTCCTCCCTGAAGTAGTTACCTCTTGCTGTAAAGGTCTGGATCTAATGAGGGGATTTAGTTAATACCTCCTTGTTTGTTTCAATCCGAGTCCATGAAGCATCCGAGCACGTCACTGGAAGCTTCATAACCGTGTTGTTGGAAGTCTGGTGGCTTCCCAACCTTTCGTTTCTACACAGACAATTAGAAATACTTTCCATTTGATGATGGTTATTCATCATTAATAGATCAATAATGCATCAGGAAAATCTGTTATATAAGCCCAAGCTTATTTTGTGCCCCACAGTAAAGTTGAAAACCCAAAACAAATACAACAGGGGTGAGCAGAAAATCCTCGTATTTGAATAGCAGAAGTGACTTAAACGATTCATTTGTAATCAAATAGGTAGGAGATTACTTTCTAGACCAGTGGTTCCCAAAGCGGGGGTTGGGACCCCCTGGGGTGGTCGCGACACACTGGGGGGGGGGTCGCGAGATGCCTTCCAAAAGCAAACTGGAAATGACATATTTTACCCATTATTGTGAAATGACATACAAAAATGTTGTTCAGTTAGTTTTTAGCGTTGTTCTAATGTCAGTGTTTGGATAGGCCCGTTCTGCTTTAACCACTTCCATGGACAGAAG
Organism: Labrus mixtus; assembly: GCF_963584025.1. Taxonomy (NCBI): domain Eukaryota; kingdom Metazoa; phylum Chordata; class Actinopteri; order Labriformes; family Labridae; genus Labrus; species Labrus mixtus. The sequence goes on along the minus strand of NC_083634.1, from coordinate 14,593,590 downwards.
GGGGGGGAGAAAAAGTTTGGGAACCCCTGTTCTAGACGACTCATCCGTTCAGTTACGGTGCAGCAAGAAACCCTGAAATCGATCGTTTAAAAAAAAAAAAAAGGGCTGATATAGCGTTCGTTTCTTCACTACTTTATGGTCGTGTGTGTGTGTGTGTGTGTGTGAAACGCATTCATAACTGTGTGTTTGTTGTAAGGTCTAGATGCAACGTGAGAGTATCAATTTCAGAGTTTTTCCCAATACTATGGTCTCACACTGAGAGGAATACGCAGCGTCAGCAGAATCAACAACCTTCAGTTTTACTCAGCGTTGAAATGAGAGCTGCTGATGTGAATATTTTAGAAAAGGTTTTTCTGTTCTCCTGTGTCTGTGTTGTCATGTCAACATGTAAAATGCTAATGAGACACACACACACACAGATAGGCTGCTTATTTCTTTCCCACCTGAAGGTATGGTTAAAACCGACTTCAGGAACTTTTCTAATAAAAGCTGTGTAACTCTTGCGTTTCTCCTCGGCTGGTCAGTAACAGGTCTCTCTGGCTTGGCTCTGTGATCTCCGCCACCAGGCTTTTATGAAGACGTCTTCTTATCTGACAAGCCAGCCGCTCGGTGCCACAGTGCGGAGCGATTCCTTATTTCGTGTTTCTTCCATCCATTTAAGACCCAATAAAGAAACGTATCATCCACGCGGAGCCTCAATTATATTAACAGCCTCACGGTGAAAACCCAGATGAAAAGGATTGAATGTATAATTGATCACATGGAAATAGAGGAGAGGATTGAATAGGACGAGAAAATGGAAAACACTCCCAATAAGTTAAATCAAAAGAACATCTCCAGTTCTTCTGGTTTTTTTTGTTTTTTTTTTACTGGCTCAACAGCTCCAGTGAGGGTTATGAAGTACAGATGTTTTTAATTTAAGAGGCGTGATAAATTCTGTGTGTGAATGATGGTCTGATTAAAAAAAAGAAGAAAAAAAGTGGCATAACTGGGGGAGAAAATATGTATTCTGATTTCTCCTTATTGTTTCATCTTTCTCTCCTGACTTGTCTGTAACCATCTCACTACACCCCCCCCCCCCCCCCCCCCTTTATTTTGTTCCCTGTGTCCAGAGGAAGTCCAACAGGGCAAAGGAGAAGAAGGCACGGCGCCTGGAAGAGCGGGCAGCTATGGATGCCGTCTGTGCGAAAGTGGACGCAGCAAATAAGGTACTTTTTTGGCTCGAGATCAACATTGAGACGCTTCTCGGGCAACTTTGCAAATGGGTTCGCGAACATCTCGTTCAAACCTGGAGGTCGTGGAGGTTTTGACTGCTGAACGAGCGCCGGGGCTTGCGGGCGCGCGGTTCTGACTGTTGATAATGGCGTCGCGTTGATGTTGCATATCAAGGCACCTTTGAGACTGCTCAGTGAAATCGTGCGCCACTTGTCCTGTGGATTCAGACCGCACTGAGCACAGCTCTGAAAAGCCCTCTTTGTGAACTTTTTGTTTTTATAATAAGTCTGAGTAACGGTCATGAGTCCATGTAATGACAGCAGACGCTTGGAATGCCCTAAACAAACCCTTTAATTGATATTCACATGAGCCGGAAAAAGCCAAAGACAGTGCCATGTGTTGTTTTTTTTTAAATGTATAATTAATCAGTAGATTTTAATCTTTGACGTCTAATTGACCAATCAGCACACAGCTCCTGTACTTTCTGGGTTTGTAAACCTTAATGAACACCGGAGGAGAGAAAAGCTCCCCCCACCTCGAGCTGACATTTAAGCTCCTCACGGGCCCGCCTGCAGTTCTTACTTTCCTGTGTCACTTTGTCCCAAAATGGGGCTCTTCTGTGTTGCATGCTGTTTTCCTGCCCCTTTCCTCTGTAGATGTGCCAAACAGAGAAGAAAGAATACTAGGAATTCTCCTGAAGTAACATTCATATTTGTTTACACAGTTACCAACAGAAGTGAATCTTCACTTCAGCTATTCTTTCAAATGAACAAACGGTGTATTCACTGCTTTAAGAAGCCTTTAACTTTATCTAGGAGGTCTTCTGGGTCTTAAAATAGAGAGCAGATCTACTGGGTGTGTGGGGGGCCCCCCCAGAAACAAAAGTCCCATTTGTCATCGGAAAAGTCAAATGAGTATTTATGGCGTCTAGATTTGGTTCTTTGTTTTGATCGCTAAATACAGAATCTGAGCTGATATTCATTTATATTAACCCCCCCCCCCCCTCCCCCACTAAACAGCCACATAGCTCACTTTTGTGCCCAGGGGCCCAATGTCTACTAACTGTTCTGGAAGAAGAGGGGGATTTGTAATTTGAGATAACTCGTGGGGCGAAGAAAGAGCTTACTCTGTGGCCAATTATTCAGAGTGACCATTGGGGCTATAACGCTAATAGCCCAACCGTTTTCCTGCTGGTATGTGTCCTAATCGTGCTTCAGCATGGTACCGGACAACTGGGCCTAGTGTGAGCGCGCCCTGAGGGATGATTTGGGTTAAAGGACAAATTATTTTCTGTCTTTTTTTTTTTTTTTTTTTTTTTTAAGAGACTTGCTGCATTCAAAAGTAGGAGGGAATTGTTATGAAAATACGGAAGTTCAACTGTGTCTGTAAAATGCAAAAGAATGCAAATTTTTATTCTCCAGCGTACGTGAGTGTGCAGCCTCAGCCTCGTCATCATCTGTGGAAAATATTTTGCACAGTTAATGTCTCTGAAAATGAAATTTCGCACATACTTCAAAGTGGGGCCGGATAATAAGATGCAGGCATGAAAGGGGGAGGAGCCTGGATGTTTTTAGTTTGTGAAAGTCACAATCTAATTCTGTCCCTTGTCCTCACAGCTTGATGACCCACTGGCTGCCTTCCCAGCCTTCAAGAAGTACGACAGAAATGGGTATGCATTACTTTGAATACCTACAAAGGACTTATTCAGTAGTCATGAAATACATAATTGTTTCATTTTCTCCATGTGGGCGGGGGGGGGGGATGGTATTTTCTGTCTGTTTTCTATTTCTCAGTGTAGACACGTTTGTGCTCTCTCCACACACACACACACACGTTTGATGTTTCTGACCTTGTGTTCCTGTCCGTCCCTCCAGGCTGAACCTGCAGATAGAGTGTAAGAGAGTGACCACGCTCAACCCGCTGTCTGTGGAGTGGGCCTTCGAACTCACGCGAGCCAACATGCAGACACTGTAAGAACTCCGGTCCCGTTCCTGTAGTTGAAACTGTAGATGAGGAAATCCAGAGATGACTGGAGAGGCTCACGAGAGAGAGAGATGTTAATGGTAGATTTTACAGCTCTGGAAGAAGTGCAGACGAGCCAGAAAATTCTTTGTGTGCAGGACAATTGTAAGGCGGCATCAAACCGGCTACAGAGTAATGATGAGAGCAGAGTGTTTTAGGAGTCAGATGTAGACTACACACACTGGAAGAGAGGCTGCAGACGGATGGGAGGTGGGGGGGCGGGGGGGGAAAGAGAGAAATGACAACCATTCAGCTTCTCTCACTTTGCCTGAATTTAAATAAACAAATGTTAAAGAGTCGGACAAAGCAAAAATAAGTAGCTCCATTTTAGGGAAGTTTGTCTTTTCCTGATTGACACTGACCGAGCGGAGATGAGTGCGAGGGTCAAAGTGTTTGAGTTTGACTTGTTTTTCTCTTTGCTTGGCCGTAGGTATGAGCAGAGCGAGTGGGGCTGGAAAGAGAGGGAAAAGAGGGACGAGATGAACGACGAGAGGGCGTGGTACCTGCTGGCCCGCGACGGCGACTCCGCTCCCGTGGCCTTCTCTCACTTCCGGTTCGACGTGGAGTGCGGGGAGGAGGTTTTATATTGGTACAGCACCGATCCATTGACTTTGCACATTTTTAAGTTCTTTTTTTTTTTTTTTTTTTTTTTTAATTTGACATCGGCTGGAGAAAACGTGTTCACTCGTGGCCTGACGTTTTGTCCTGTCTACGCAGCTATGAGGTGCAACTAGAGAGTCGAGTTCGGAGGAAAGGACTCGGCAAGTTCCTCATTCAGATACTTCAGCTCATCGCTAACAGGTAAAACTCTGTCACACCTTCAGTTTTATGCTGAGCTCAAGAAAATGTTTCTTTTTCTTTTCAACTTCTCTTTATTGGGGTTTTTTCTTTTTTCAAATACAGATACAAAAAAAACAATCCGAGACATGAATATTCATGCCTCAAACCAACACAAAAATCTAAATAAATAAATAAAAATACAAGATATAAAAAAAAAAATCAGTAAAACACAAATATAATACCAAAATAATAAGATAAAAAGATTTAAATAGTAATAATAATACAACTTGGAGGATGTCTAGTGCTCTGGATTTGACTAAATTATTATTTTTTCCTGGGGTTGTTTTTGTTATAGTAGTCTATAAATGGCTGCCATATTGAGTAAAACATATTTATCCTTCCTCTCAGGGTAAATTTAATTTTTTCTAACTGCAAATGCTTCATTACATCATTCATTAAAGCTTGACAAACTGGAGGATTTTTTTTAGTTTCCAGTTCAGCAGAATTAATCTTCTTGCTAACAGTGTTAAGAAAACGTTTCTTAAACGCTCTCTCGCTCTTTTTTTTTTATTTATTTTTTTCTCCAGTACTCAGATGAAGAAGGTGATGCTGACAGTTTTTAAACACAACCACGGGGCTTACCAGTTCTTCAGAGAAGCTTTACAGTGAGTATACTGGCTCTGCAAAAAGAGCAGGATATTTCAAATATGTGGAAATGTTCTGTTGAAGGAGAGGCGGGCTTGTTATTCATGTGTGTTACGCTGAAGTCAGTGACTGTGCAAAGGCTCGTCTAAGGTGGGGTCCACTCAGTTTATAGGGGGGAGAAGGAAACAGGACAGGGTGACCTTAATCTAATGTACAGATATCCAACTTGACTGAATATTGGAGTGACGGTATTGCTGTGTACTCCCCCCCCCCCCCCCCCGACTGTTCACTGTTTGTGAAGTGAATATGAAGAAATGTTTTAAAAAGGAACAGTATAAGAAAGGAACGGTTTCATTGCATCCGATCACCTTCGCTCATTCTCTTCCCCGTCTCGCATTCAGGTTCGAGATAGACGAGACTTCGCCGAGCATGTCTGGTTGCTGCGGCGACGACTGCTCTTACGAGATCCTGAGCCGGCGGACCAAACACGGCGAGGCCTCGGCCGGACACACCCACGGGGGCGGGCACTGCGGTGGCTGCTGCCACTGATCCACCTCACCCCTCCCCTCCCCTCCCTTACACCTTCTACGATTGGTTTAAAAAAAAAAAAAAAAAGCCAGCAACTTTCATCCGTGGCTGTGTGTGAAAGCTTTAGCTGCCTGCTTCTCTTCAGACGCTTTGGAGTTGAAACGGCTGTAGAGGGCCGTTTAAAAATGAATCGATGGTGAGAACACTCGTTCTCTCATTACAGAGTCAGACTTGTGTGTTTTTTTTTGTTTTTGTTTTTGTGTATGTGTATTCCTACTACGAAGGCAGCATCAGTGTGAGCTTTCACACATAGCCTCTGATTATTATTTTCTTTCCTACTTCTTGGTTTAATGTCCGGCCGTATTTTTCTCACTCTCTTATCTCAGTTAATGATGACAGTTAGTATTTCAGAGTCAAGATCAAGCTAAGTTATTGCTGACATTTTCTACCACTGCAGCGAATCTCATCCCAACCCGCTCTTCTTCTTCTTCTTCTTCTTCTTCTTCTTCTCCTTCTCCAAACATGTTCGACTTTATTGCATCGTTTGCGCCGTGCTTCTGGAATAGTTTAGGAACCGAAAATTGTCTGCTGGCTCAATTCTGTATTACAGAAATGCATCACCCATCAAGATGTCTCAATCGTTTATAGGTAGATGATTATTAATCATGCCCTCTGTAAAGTAACAGTCGAATCGAAGCCAGTAACACGCTGCTTTCAGTCATACAGCCCCCGGTTTCTCGGGGATTCTGAGACCACTTGCCTGTTGCGCTGTCCCTGGATTTGCTCGCGTATATGGCTCGTGAGTTTTCCAACAACATGCATTACAGCAACTGTTCAGAGCCACATCGGTCCATGACGCTGTACTACTGTTACTAGATCCAAGACGGAGATGTCTAATCAGCTTTCAACTCTTTTTAAACGATGGCACAAGTTGTCCAAGATTGCTTCTTTTTTTTTTTCCTAGTCCCAAATTGAATTAGGTCAAATATTTGATTTCAACATTTGTAGCCTCCAACACTCCTGACAGTCATGCCATGGGTTGGAGTTGGCTGCCTTGTCCTCTCAGATGTCCGACATGCTTTAACTGTCCAGGTCAGACGTGCATGTCATGGACTACAAATCAATCCCAGCCTCACAGACGACGCAAGGTTTCATCGGTTTAAGAAATCACCTAATTCTAAGCTCTTTTTTTTTCCTCCCTTGTTTTCATTTCTTACAGATACAAATGAGAGACTTCCCCCCCCCCCCACCCCCCCCCTAAAATGTTTAGTCACAGATCTCCAGTATTGTAGAGATTGTAATCCTCCTCCTCTCCCGTTCGTTAATGTGCCTCTGTTCTCCCTCGGTGTCCTGGAAGCGCTGCGCTCTCTCCCTGCAGGCCTCTTCATGTCGCTTTCATCTCGATCCACATTGTAAAAATGTCGTCACTCCCGCTCGCCTCTTCGTTGACATGTTTCTTTTCCAAGAGGTACTTAAAGGTAAAAACAAGTCGGTGTTAATACTAGATTGTGCTGTATTTAAAAAAAAACAACAAAAAAAACAACTCAATCACCCTCCATCCCTTCTCTTACCTATTTTGTTAGCATGAGCAAATCATATTGATTTAACATGGATGAGGATTGGCAGAAGTGACCTCTTCATTCTGTGGCCGTTTGAAGCTGGTGAATGCTTTTAATTTGGAGGCAGGAATATAAATGGATGGACGAATGATGGATTGATTGCAGAGCGCCGAGTGTTGTTATTCCTCTTTTATTCTCAGTCGTCAGCCCCACGGTTAAAGTTTGCATGAGAAAACGTCATACCGTTTAAGTCAGCTCGTAGTCGAGGGCGGTGCCGCTTCTTAACTTGGGCGTCACTGTTTGTACACTCCTGTTCATCCTCGGCTGGTAACAAAAGAATACAAATCTCCCCTTAGTATCCTGGCAAGCTTTATTTGAAGATGGGATTTGGTGTTGAGTATCACAGTGATGTGGATGTGTCGGGGTTTTTTTTCCTTTTTTTAAAGCATCTTGGCACAAACTCAGTGTTGTGAGATTTTGGTGAAGTCGTGCCGTTACATCTGCTGCTGAGATCTTTTTGTAGGAATTCCCTCTCCGGGATTTTTAGATACCGGTCAACCTTGGAAAGGCTGCTTTCAACCGCTTCACTCTGGTCCGTTTCACATCTGTTTACAAAAACCTTCGGGGTGTTTTTTGGGACAGTTTTTTTTGGTGAGAGTTGGGCCATCGTGAAACCTTGACTCTGGTCGGATTGTATAGTTTTGAACTTGTGGACTTGGATGTGAAGAGACCTCTTTCTAGTTCGGCTGTGAGTGGCTTTAATTGGTGCTTTTTGAATGTTTTGGCAAGAAGAGCTCAGCTTGAAATTGAGTACAGACTAATGCCTGCTCAGAGAATGTGAAACGGGGGAGACTGAAATGTTGAAGACATTTTCTTAGAAACGCTTAAATCTGAGTTAATCTTTGTGTTACAAAAGACCAAATTTTCATGTGCCACTAAAAATAAAGCCTTCTGGATGACAGAGTCCAGGTGCTGGGGTGAAAGGTTTTGGTCGTTTTTCCAGAAGAAAGATAAATTCAGCAAGTGGAGACGACGAATCCGTGTCTCGTGCTCGTTTGATCATGAACGACAAGAGCGGTTAACTTATTGCTTGTTTTAGCGCTAGCTTACCTTCTGATGAGTACGGTGAATCATTTTTGTACTACATAGGTTACAAAGAAACGGACGGTGTTGTACATAGTGGTAGTAACCAATCAACCGGCTGACAGTCTCTCTCTCTCTCTCTCTCTCTCTCAGGTTAATCAAACGTAATCGAACCTCATCTGTTACATTTTACAGCCATGTTGTCAGTTTGCTGTTTGCTGGGTTGGATTAACTGCAGCTCTTTTCTAGAGTCTTTTTTGTGTGTGTGCCATTTCAACATATTTAAAGGAAAGGATTTTAGAGCGCTGTCTCGGATTAAATTTAAGTGGATTTTTAGTTTTTATGCTTTGAAATGGGCGCCAAGGAAAAATTGACCTTAGATTAGTGCTTCGATGTTATATTCATTCCAGACAGATGGACTGTCTTTAAAAAAAAAAAAAAAAGGCTCAATGGCAGTAAAACTGCTTTGGTGAAAAATTCTTTACTTTGAAAATGAGCCAAAACGTAACCAGTTTATTTTAATTCAATGAGGGCTTTTATTTTGGAAAATGGTTTCATACCCTCGCACAGTCACAGATTCTTTTTTTTTTTTTTCTCTCTTGGTCTTTTCTCGATGTAAATATATATATAAGCTGTTGTGGATCCATCTTCATTTTCATTTCTTGGCCTTTTACAGGTTAAACACTTTTTTAAACATGATGTTGAACGATAAGCTCCCATGTTTGAGAGTGAGTGTTACAGTCCTGTCCATAAACGACAATGAAAGGGAAAACTGAGTCATTATGCCTTGTCAGTGTTTTATTTGTATGTTACAAATAAAGGAAAGTTGATTGACTTTTCAAAAGATGTTGTCTTTTTTTATATATAATCTATCATGATGCTACATTTGTCTTTTCATAAAATTGAACAGAAAACTATTTATTCTAATGTTTCCCCTGAAATGAATTATTAGAAAATGCCGTTCTTTGACTTGATAAGAATAGAAAAAATAGTTAAATGTTTGCCTGAGACTTAAAACTATGAGATGTTAAGTCAACAGTTGTAAAGTTAAAGATTGTTAAAACTTTGAGCCTGTAAGTAGGTAGATACAAAAAAAACTTAAACATTAATTTTTTATTTTTTTTATTTTATTTGTCAGTTTTAGTTCATTAAAAAAAAACAACAATAGAGTTAAGAAAAACAAACAAACATAAAATCTCAAATTTTGAATGAAAAGGAGCAGAAAGAAGATTAATCTTATAATATCTGCCCCTCAAAAACAAAACAGAACACTTAATTATGCTTTGCCTAAGAATGCATCATTTTTATTTTCCTTAAATTTCATTTTATAATATAAGCCCAGACTTCACATGTTATGTATTATGCATCTGAATGAATTTTAATCACTCCTCAAACTTGCTTTAGTTCACCGGAACTGTTGCCCCGGAAAAAAAAAAAGTGCGACTTCAGAGGATCTTGGTGAGGGGGGGAGGGGGACATTTTACGATGTTGCACCTAAACCGGAAGTTGTTGGTACATTGCTGCAAAAAAAAAGAAATGTTCAATCTAAGCGGAATGAATGGATGCTCTGATGCACTAAGGTGCCTTTGCCCACATCTGTGCAAGATGTCATGATTTTTTAATCTTATTTCTAAGCTGTTGCGCTCTCGTTTCCCGCAATTTTCCCCGCGTTTGGTGAGTACGTGAAGATTTGAGCTGAGATATTTTGTATTAAAATAAATTGTTTACGTAGCGTAGCTTAGCTTGCACTGATTTATCATCAAGTACACACAGAGGAGGAACAGCGAACACAAACCAGGTGTTAGATTAGACTTTCTCCAGTCAGCTGCAGGAAATTCAAGGTTAATACCCCTGAAGAATTAAACTAGAAAGCTGGTTATCTATCTAAAATGAGTGCATGATGAGGAACTGAATATCGACACATAATAACAGGAGGAACATTTAAAGATATTTTATTTTGTTAGATACATTCTTTACAACTTCTTGCATAAAAAAACCCCCAAATATAACAACTAAAAAATACGCAGAGCAAAGCCCAGAGACAGGTGATCATTTTTTTGTTTTTTATCTCACTTTCTGTTTTCCCAGCTGGTCAGGGTACCATGGCAACAAGGATGAAGCTGAAGCTGAAGACTGTGTTTGTGCTCTACTTCATGGTCTCCCTCATGGGCCTTGTCTACGCTCTGATGCAGCTCGGTGAGTGCTCTTAATCCAGACTTCACATGTGCACATAGCTGTCACAAAAGTGAATCAAATCTGAAATATTGTCACTTTTTTTTTTTTTTTTTTTAGGGATTTTGTGCCTTTATTGGAGAGATAGGACAGTGGATAGAGTCGGAAATCAGGGAGAGAGAGAGAGAGAGAGGGGAATGACATGCAGGAAAGGAGGCCACAGGTGGGATGTGAACCCGGGGCGCGCGCACTAACCACTGCGCCACCAGCGCCCCCCCGATTAACTGTTTTTACCCAAGGAAGTAGCTACATTGATGTCACAATAACACAGTAAAAGAAATAACTCAGGAGTATATTCATTAAATGATCGTACAGCCTTTGTGGACACTAAACTTGACACTTTCTAAATCTCAAGGGACTCACAAAGCGTGTTTAATACACCAACGTGCACTACAGGGATAACGGCGTCTTGGTTCACTGCTGCTGTTTACGTATCTTAGCTGTTCTCTATCATTCATTTCGGGCAGTGCCACGCAGTAAGAGTGAAATGATTCCCACCTATTAAGAGTTGGTGGTGACAGGTGGCAGAGCTTGCTAACACTCTCTGGTATTGTAGTTTTTTTGTATTGCTGGCCCTCTCGTGACAACAATAACGACTTGAGAGCGCCGTGAAGAAATTGTGCGTTTTCCATTTTTGTAAATGTCACTTTGCGATCGCTATATTAATCGCGATCAAGGTGCAAGTCAGTCCGGAGTTGTTGGAGGCTTAAACCGGAGCATTTCAGGCACATTCCTCCAGCCGTACAGAGACAGTGTGGAGGTGTTACCATGCTGGCTCACTCCACGGAGGAAGTCTTGTTTCCCATCTGAGCAGTCTGGGTTTTTTTTAAACTACCTTGAAAAAAGGAGTCTAGTGCTCTTTCAGCTCGTCTTCTATATCAATCAATCAATTTTTATTTGTATAGCGTCAACTCATAACAAGTGTTATCTCGAGACACTTTACAAAAAGCAGGTAAAAGACCTTACTCATTGTTATGTTACAAAGATCCGGTCTATCCATCATGAGCACTTTTAGCAAAGCAGCAAAAGTTACAGTGGTAAGAAAAAACTGCCTTATTAAAAGGCAGAAATCTTCGGCCGGATCCCCGGCTCATGACGAAACAGCCTTCACAGGCCTAGACTGCGCCGGGCTTAGAAAGGGATAGGGGGAGAGATGGGATAAGATGCAGGAAGAGGGATAGGGAGCAAGGGGGTTGCGGGGAGGCAAACCGTCCATCAACGATCCGGTGGGGAGGAGGGGGGTTTGTTCTGGCAGGCCATCAACCAACGATCTTGAGGAGCCTCAGAGAGCTCAAGAGCTCCCAGGAAAGTAGGTGTTGACAGCATTGAGAGAACTCCACTCTTCACAATCAGATGTTAAACAAAAGCAAACTGCGTAGAGCCGCACACTTTATGGGCCTGTTTGTGATTGGATATCATTGGAGGAACATGCTTGGTGAGATGGACTTCGAGAGCGGTTACGGAGGGTAAATAGTCAAATCCAACACAGTAAAACAGGAACAAAAGAGGAAATTGTGACCAGGCAGGGAAGTCGTCCCCCCCCTCGTCTTTGATTTTATGCTTGAACTGTTTTGTTGTTTTCTTCCGCGTTGCAGGTCAGCGCTGCGACTGCACAGAGCACGACTTGCCCAAAGACCGTACCATATCCCGGCTGCGGGGCGAGCTGCACCGTCTTCAGGAGCAGATAAGGAAGTCCGAGGCGACCAAGCAGCCGCAGAAACAGCCAGCAAAGCCGTCCCAGCCCACCATCTTTGTAATCACCCCAACATATGCAAGGTGGCCCGAGCTTGTCATCTCCACCCTCCACTCAACTGTCTAACTTCACTCACACACACACACACACAATTAATCATTTCTGTCCTCCCATGTCCAGGCTGGTGCAGAAGGCTGAGCTTACTCGTCTGTCTCAGACCTTCCTCCATGTCCCTCAGCTCCACTGGATCGTGGTGGAGGACTCGCCGCACAAGACGCCGCTCGTGGGTGACCTGTTGGTGAAGAGCGGCCTGGCCTACACACATCTACACATGCCCACCGCTAAGGACCGCAAACTGCAGGAGGTGAGCCAAGACGTCAAGGAGTTAGAGATAGAAAAATTAAATCTGTCTTTCCTTTGATGTGTGCACCTAAACTCAGATTCTTGCTTCATTTCAAGTATGAACAAAAAGCTTGTCTTTAAACGTTTTGGTCTGAACGCTCTCTCTCATGGCCTCAGGGCGACCCCAGCTGGCTGAAGCCTCGTGGAGTTGAGCAGAGGAACGAAGGCCTCCGGTGGCTCCGAGAGGACAGGAGAGCTCAGCCGGGTGGAGACACCCAGCAGGGAGTGGTGTACTTTGCTGATGACGATAACACGTATAGCCTGCAGATATTTGAAGAGGTGAGTAAAAAAGGAGTGTGAGGTTGTTTATTTTTGATGATGCTCAGCAGTGGTTGGGCGACCAGGAGGGGCTGGGGCTTAGTTTATTACTGTATTCTAGATAAAGTGTGTTTTTTTTAAATGTACAATAACATCTTCTTTCAGATGAGGGACACCATGCGAGTCTCTGTGTGGCCGGTGGGGCTGGTTGGAGGGATGAAATATGAGAGGCCTGTGGTTGAAGGAGGCAAAGTAGGTGTTTTTTTTTAATCCTGTTTGAATATTTAGAACTGAGGAGACAGAGTTACAGTTCATTTAGGTAAAAAAAAATGAATTTATTAGACACATTCCAATAAACAATGACCAACGTGGCATATTGTTAAATTGTTTTTTTTTTTTTTTAATTTCATTTCAAAGGTGATTCGCTTCCACACTGGCTGGCGTCCAAGTCGCCCCTTCCCGATGGACATGGCCGGCTTCGCTGTGTCCCTCAAGCTGGTCCTGGCCAATCCGGAGTCTTGCTTTGACGGAGAGGCACCAATGGGCTTCCTGGAAAGCAGCTTCCTCCAGGGCTTGGTCACCATGGACGAACTGGAGCCCAAAGCTGACGACTGCTCTAAGGTGAGGGAGGCTGTTTGTGTGTGTGTGTGTGTGTGTGTGTGTGTGTGTGTGTATGTGTGTGTGTGTGTGTGTGTGTGTGTGTGAGAAATCATGACGGGTTGTTTTAGATGTGACTTTGATGAGATATTGCGGTGGGCACAATCATTATTTCGATTAGGCGTATCAACATATGTTTTATGCCGCTTAATTGTGTGTGTGTGTGTCCTGTGTGTGTGTGTGTGTGTGTGTGTGTGTGTGTGTGTGTGTGTGTGTGTGTGTGTGTGTCTTTGTGTTGAAGGTGCTGGTGTGGCACACGCGGACGGAGAAACCGAAGATGAAAAGAGAGGAGGCTCTGCAGGCTCAGGGACTTGGCTCAGACCCTGCAGTCCAGGTCTGAGAAACACACACGTTGTCTCACACACACACACACATCCCCCCCCCTCCCCCCCCCCACACACACACACACACACACACACACACACACACACACATTGTAAAGCGTACTCTGCTGTTGAATGCTGCACATGTAAATACTGTAAAACAGAAAAAAAAACTGCTCAGAGTTGGACAAACGTACCTTATGACTCTGTTTTTGTTTTTCTTCTGTGTCAGGTAGTAAACGTATGTGTGTATATATTGAGTGAAGCGTGCGTGTTGTTACCACTGTGCTGGCTGTATATTAGTCTATGTTTTGGGGTTTCATTCATTTCAGTGGCTGAATAAGTTTATCTCTGTTTTTATGAACTCTGGAGTAAATAAAAAAAAAAAAAAGTCCTGACGGGGGCTCCAGTGTTAAATTTAGCAAAGCTGTTACACCACTAATAACACTTTTTGCGTAAAGATGGAGGCATGATGCATCTTTTTACAGACGTCCATTCCAGTAGATTCTACATGTTTGCTTGTTCTCAATTGAATTCCTGCTGTGTACCTCATTCCAGTTAGATCTTTTAAGGTAAATACCTCCAGCCTCTTCTGTTTGAAGCTGCTGATCTTTAACATTCTCTTTCACTCAACCCTTAAGGAGGCATAGTTGCAACTGAGCACTTTATTCATGCATGGCTTCTGTTTTAAAAGAAATTCTTAGCCATATAAACATCATCCTAGGCATGATAGTACTCTCTACTCTTCACAGCCGGGTCTAATACAAATGCCCGCTATCGCTGTCAGAGTCATAGTATCTCGCAGAAAAGTAGTAGAAAGTTGCTTTTTTTTTTGACAGTCATCAATATACACGAAGAAAGAAAAAAACCCCTAGAACTCAGCTGTCGATAAAGGAAAATGCTAAATAGCTGCTGCCTTGTATTTAGAGAGCTGTCATTCACCTGTGTGACACACGCATCTTGTGCAACTTAGCAACATTGAGCTTTGAACACACACACACCACAAACACACCCAGTGTAGCTTTAGCATCAAGAGCTCAAATGTTGGCTTTCAATCGTATCATAGCACAACGACAACAATTAATCAGCGTTTTATTATTTATTATTTCTAGTTTTAGTGACGCTTTTTAAAAAAAAACAAAAAAAAAAACATAGGACTTTTATTTTGAAAAGCAATCGTTAAGCTCTGATTAAGAGAGCAACGCTACAAAAGCTCATATCAATAAGCAGTGTGTGAATACGAAAAAACAAGCTCGACATTGCCACATTTCCACGCTCCAATCAATGACAAGAAAAAAGACTTGAATTAGCCTTAACAGGCAGGGAATCCCTGGTACTCTACAGAAGCAGTGTTTCATTTCTACATCGAGTGACACTCTCAGAGGTCGGAATGATTCAAGAGCGAGTGGTCCTCAGCTACTGTTGTATGATAGTGTACAAACATCTAGTGCCTGCTTAGTATTTAGTGCCTGTAAGTCAGTTCTTTACTGGTGTATAATGTATTTATTACTGTAATATTGTTCCTACAATGTACTATGTGATCATGTCTATCCTTGGCCTTGACAATAAACCTAGACAATGACAAAAAGTGTTTTTTTTTCATCCTGTGTCGGTCTTTTCCATCTTCTGCTATAAAACCTCACATTTGGGTTCTACATCACTGCTGCTGCACCGACGACTCCCCTCGTCTCTGCTGCTGGTTTGTGTAGTGTGTGTATGTCACCATGGCAGTCCCGTACAATGTCTCGTACCTCTGAAATGTCAAATTTGATATGAGCGCAGAAAATCAGCTTTGCCAATAATGAAGTCCAGTTGTTGTTTTTTGGTCAAATTAAGAAGTTCCGACAACCGAGACCTTTTCAACATGCAGGGTGAGAATGACTAACACACAGTATTTCTGCCAATTAAATTGATTGCTGCCTCTCGTGTTTAAGACTACAAAGAGGTTGTAATGAGGCGCTGGTTTAGCTGAGTTGATAGATCTGGCGCCCCATGAAGCAGTTTTCTTACCACTGGTTGCAGTATGACTCCTGATCCTGTTTGGTGCATGTCATCCCCCACTCTCTAAAAATACAAAAAAAAAAGCCCAGAAAATCTTTATTAGAGGTTTGATTAAACGTCATGATTCTGACCTGATATATAACTTATTAAACTAACGAGACATGTTGGAAACTAAGGCGTTAGTTCAGCTTTGCAGTGTAACGTCATCGCATCTTATTTAGTTTTTCTTGGGTTAGGGTTAGTTGTGGTTGCCAAGATGTTGTGCAAAGACTTGTTGTCGTTTTGGTTCTTGGCGATTCAATAAATGAGCGATGTGAAGAGAAAAAAAAATGGACAAGTGGAAGATGGTAGATGTTGATCAGATTTGGTTTGTCGTCCCCACATCCTTGAAATTTAAGATTGAAATCACTGCGAATGAAAAATGACCATGTAAGGTCTGGCTTGTTTTGCTGCAGGTGGTCCCATTTTTGATTCTCACTTGAACTAGTTTCTAAATGCTGACTCAGTGTTTGTTTTTTAATTTATTTATTTTTTTGTTCAATGAGCTCACAGCACACCTGTTCTCCGCGTGTGTCAGGTTATACTTAGCAGTGTCACACTTTGCACACTTTGTCATGCAGTGTTGTCTGAGTCTCTGACTATTTCATCCAGCATCACTACATCGACATCCGGACTGATCGCCCCCCCTCCCCCCCCGACAACAGATCCAAACATCCCTTCGCTTGTCCCTGCTCGTCAGTCACCATGGCAACCTCCTTCCCGGCGTCTGGTACTGTCATCGGTGATTACCCCCCACGTGGGTGAGGATTCTCTGACCTCAAAACAGCTGCTAGTGTTTCACAGGCCTGACAGGAAGTTCCCCGCTTGGTTGACCATATATGGAGGGTTGGGGATTTAAGAGCCTACCTCATCACGCAGAGGGCTTTTTAAGATGAAGGTGAGTAAGAGGGGCTGAAGTCGGAGTCAGACACACACAATCTTTGATCCGTCATGATTCATTCACTGACACATATTCACACACACGTTTGGACGAGACACCTTGTAACACTAGAGAGTACTTTTATTGCTGTTACTTTAAGCTATAATGATGAACGCTTTCACCCTTAAATCACTCACTCCAATAGTATCTGGTCCCGATGTTGGCATGTCCTCACAGTGGTACAGTGTGTGTGTGTGTTTGTACATGCTGGAGCTGACTTGTAGATCATTACCCAACACACTCACTCACACTCACACATACAGCTCGCACTCCCTGTCCCACCCAGACACAGTGTTTACTATCAACACAGTAAGATAATATCGAGTGACCAAGCTCGCCCATCTTATCTTCACAAACACACATTTTCCATTAGGATATAATAGCTTATCAGTAAAGAGTAGTGTTCGGACTCTTAAGTGTATGTAAAGCTAAAAAAAAAAAAGGCAGTTTACTTGATTTAAGAAATAACACAGGTTTAAAAAAAAAAATCTGTTAATGGCAAGTATGTTTACAACCTTCTTCATAATGAATTCAATTCACAGATATGGACTATATGGAAGGAGCTACCATATTGAATCTCCGTCCTCCAGTTAGTTCAGAACCAAAGAAGTCTTTCGGAGGAGAGGGGAAGACGTCTTCAGTTGCCTTTGGGTCAAGCTTTGAATCCAGTCATCGCAATGTTAACGTAAATAATAATTGGCTAATAATATAAGCATGTGTTTTGGACTCAGTCTTAAGACATATTCTTTATCAATTTGTCCTCAGATATTTTCCCACTACTCCGTGTGAAGCCCGTTGAGCTCAGCGCTAACAACATCACAACAACAGTGCTGATCTGCTCGGAGTAAAGCAGGTTCAGTGTTGACGACCATGTTTGATTTTAGCTGCGGTTCTGTGGCGTTGCCCTTAACTTGGTTTGGCGGCAGCTGAGGCTGGTGCACAGGGGTTCTCAACGGGTGGGTCGGGACCCCAAAAGTGGGTCACTTGAGGTCACAGCCTCCTGGAATAAAGTTGTGCCGTAGGTGGGGGTCGAATGCTCGGCATTAAAGGTCATATTAAAATGAAAGTTCAATCTTTATACTCTGCAGGTCTATGTGACAGCTTTTCTCGGTTAACCATTGATAACCAGTGACACCAGAGCAGGATGTTTGCTTATTAGTCCCAGTACGCCACATTTGCTTAACAGATTATAAAGTCAATGTATGTTGTAGGATGTAAAGAAGAGGAATGTGTGGTTAAGTAGAGAGAGAGAGAGAGAAACAAAGAACCCTTTACAGTGAGAGTGCTTTGGTGTGTGTGTGTGTGTGTGTGTGTGTGTGTGTGTGTGTGTGTGTGTGTGTGTGTGTGTGTGTGTGTGTGTGTGTGTGTGTGTGTGTGTGTGTGTGTGTGTGTGTGTGTGTGTGTGTGTGTGTGTGTGTGTGTGTGGTGACGACAGAGCTGCAGGTTGGGGCAGGGAGGGAGGATGACGCTGTGTGTGTGTGAGGGGAGTATCCTGAGCTCCCGGCTCTCAGTCATTCACTAACACACACACACTCAGTCACACACACAGCAGATATTGCTTACTGCTACTCACACACACAAACACACAGGAGGAGAAGAAGAAGAAGACGACGAGAGCACTAATCCAGGTAAGACTTGCAACTCTTTGCTATCTGAAAGTGTTACATTTTGCTGAATCTAACATTTCCTTTTTTAATGTAATGATTAGTTATTTGATGGATATATAAAAGAAGTTAAAGCTTGTTTTTTTTTTCTTCTTACAGTTTATTATTTTGTCTTTCTTTCAGTCGTGTCTTGCAGGATTTCCTCACCTGCTTGTTGCTCTAATAATCATTTTGTTGACTTTCCTACATTCTCTACATGGCGTTTAGGATGCTCCCCTTTCCTGCTGTCGTTTCACCTTCTACTTCCTCTTCATTGTCACCTCACCCTTTTTTTTTTAGTTTTTTAAATTTACTTCCATTTCAATAACATCTGTGATTTTGGACCCATTATGTAAGATCTACTCTACTCCTTTTTATGAGTTGACCGCTGCACAGAGTTCAATTATCTTAATTACTGCAGCAGGCTCATTTTAATGATATCATATGGACCCGAGTCCTGGTGTGGTCTTAGTGTTGATCTTTTGGTGCAATCATTCAATGAAACAAAGAGTCCACTTTCAACACTTTTTCAACACTTTTACGAGACAACCTCCTCACTCGTTTTATGTTGTCATAGGTATAAGTATAAAAGAGCTTCGGACAAACATCTGTCTTGATATATATTTGCTCTCTTAAAGGGATAATTCAACATAATTCATTCTGGGTGATATTTAACTGTGCTCTCCCGCTCAAAGATGGATGAGAAGATAAATATCAAAGCTTCACCTTACAGCCTTTACATCACAAACAGCAGGAAAGAGCGAGGTTGTGTCTGAGATCATTCATTTCTTCGCTAATCCGTCCTCGTTATCGAGGGATTTCTAAGTCGAACGCGACACAGAGAGCTCATCTGAAGTGGAAAAAACTATTTGTGACATTTTTCTCTGCCCTTTGATCACGCGATTGTGTTTTTTTTTTTCTTCTTTAAACCCAATGCATGCTGGTTTGTCAGACCATTAGTTGTACGCTTCTTCCCACAATGCATCGGTGCATCGTTAACTAAATAATAGTTCTCACATCCAACAAGCGCTACAAAGTTGACCAGTGGTTCTCGACTGGTCTAGCCTAAGGACCCACCGATAACTCCTTCATGAAAATCGTGACCTAGACTTCTGATATTTTTTCAACCAATCAGATTCATTGAATTCAAAAAAGTGCAGCTTGGACCTCGGATGGAACAAAGAGAAGGAACAAAACCAACATGTTTCAAGAGTGCTTCATAGACTTTTTGACACTTTTTTTTTTTCTGTCTCATGATCGCGACCCGCTGGAAAACGGCTCCGCGGCCCACTTTGGGGTCCCGACCCTCTAGTTGAGAACCACTGCAGTAGACTATAGTCATACCTAATGTTTATATCATTTGGCTTTAGCAGTAATCAAATAAAACAAGTTAAAAAAGTGGTAATTAATGAGCTTTAGAAGTGATAGGAAGCAGGTTATTGACGTTGGCAAAAACAGACTCAAGTGTCTTTAAAATTAAAAATAAAATTTGACATAAAATAAATAAATTAAAAACAATAACAATACAGTGTGGTTAAACATCACACTGTATTTCTCATTGTATTCTTATTTTTCTCTGAACATATTGTCATATATTGTTCTGCATATTTAATCCGCATCTTTCTTACTTCAAGTCATATTTTTCAACATTTTGAAGCCCCTGGGAATAAATCAAGTATAGCTCATTATGCTAAGCTAAACTAAGCTAACAGGCTGCTTGTATTAGTGTCAACACATATGAGAGTGACGGACAGTGAATGTCGACATCTACTCATTTGTGCGGGCGGATCATTCACTCATTTAATGCATCTCTTAGCTGACACGAGGCGACCTTGTATCTGTGACATACCGAGAGAGACTTGTGCAGCAGGTGGAGCAGGAGATGGACGCTCAGATAAAGCGGGGTGAACTGGATTACATCCTGGTACAACAATCTTTTCCATTTAACTCCTGCAAGACAAATAAGCATGATTTCCTATCCAGGGAAATGGAGACAGTCCCCAGTTGTTTCTAAAGCGCTAAAGCTGTGAGGGCGTAGGGTTTCAGTAAACTCCGATGTGGGCAAACTATAAAAGTAAATGTGTGTTTCTCTGATATGATTTTAGTCCAGGAAACAGTACCAGGAAAGACCAAAAGGGCACACAAATAGAGCAGTGTGTGTGCAGACTTGTTTTTCTTATGTAAGGTCGTACTGAATAGAATTGAACGGGGTAATTATCACTGAATATACTCTGACTCTGTTCTCTCTGCGGGTTCAAAACCTGAATCATTCTCAACTTCTGGGAACACCCAGTCAGTGACAGAAGGGCTTTTATCCTTTTACGGCTAAAACTATAACCCTGCTTTGATAGCATATCTTTCTAATTCAGCGCTAATGAGTTGGATTCGATAAGCTTTATGAAATATTTGTAATAACGTAACGACAGTTAGGGGGACTTTGGCACTGAGAGATGGAGAGTCAATATGAAGTCATTGATTTTGGCTGCTGTTCAGGATCCAACTGGTTAAATCAGTGTCAAAGTCTGAGCCTGTGCATGCGTGTGTGTTTGTGTTCTGTTGTTAAGGACAGCGTGTCTTTAACTTCACTTATCAACACAAACCCTGATAACACTGACTTTGACCCTCCCTCGAAAATAACCACAACATGGTCAAGTCCAAAGCAGAAGCACTGGGGGGGGGGGGGGGTTTGTTGTTGCTTTATTTCCCTTTCTGAAGCAACGTGAGCTTGAGCTCATCTTTGGAAAATCTCTGCACGCTTCGATGAAATGATAAGGACTGTGAGCGCATAACAGAAGGAGGCCAAAAGAGGGAAATTCAGGTTGGGTTGTGTAACGGCATTAAACTGTTTTTTTCTCTCTCATGTGCTCCGTATCTTGCAGAGGTTGCACAAAAAAAGAAGAGTACGAGACAATCAAGAAGCAAAAAGATGACAATTGGTAAGAGTTCCCGGAAAAGTTCTGTGCGGAGCTCCATCAGGGCGCCAAAGTTTCTGGACAAGTCGAGCGGCTTCTACGGGCGCCTGGATGAGCCTGAGGTTGCGGGAGAAGGGGATAGTGAGGCGAGGGGACAGGAAGTGGAGCTGAAGGGGACTGGAACAGAGGGGAGTGTCAGAGAGGACATCTCTCAGGCTGATCAAGGGGAAGACGCATTTCACTTCAATGAAGGGCTGATGGAAGACGACGGGGAGACTCTCCTCCAGAGGAACACCAGCCGCCGGAGCAGCAGGTGGAGAAGAAGCTCCAGGAGGAAGCAGAGGGAGGGGAGAGGAGAGGAGGACGCGGCCCGGGATGAGAGGCCCAGCGCGGACAGAGGGAGTCCGACCGACTCGCCCGTCCCGGAGGACAGCGGGGTGACGATCGAGATCAAGATGGAGAACATGGCCGAAGAGAAAGAGACGGGCGGAAGCGGGACGGAGCCCGCGCTCGTTCACTTCCCGGTTCGAGGGGACGCAGATGACCAGGTCCTGATCAGAGACAAGAAGAGGGGGAGGGAAGAGGAAGGAGAGGAGGAGAGGAAGATAAAGAGGGAGCAAGAAGAGGGCATGAAGATGATGAAGAGGAACTCTATGAAAAACTACCGCAAGGTGAGAGGAAACTGAAAAAAAAGATAAACAAAACAAGAGCTGTCCTGTTGTTTCTATGACAGAATATGAACTTCTGCTTTCTGTTTCTCACATTTACATAAATTCCATTTGGGATCACCCAACCTGGTTAAACTTTAAGCCCCTCAGGGTTACATAGCTGAGTCGACAGAGTTTGTTGAACAGAGGGGTAAAGTTCTCTCACATCATCGGCACACTGGGTTATTAATCGCCATGGAAACTATCTTCTTAATTACAGACTTCCACAAGGGGTCCATGTGCTGCAGCCATTGGTGCATGTCACCGAAGCGTTAGATAATGTCCTGTGGTAGGATTTTTCCTTGACGTCACATTTTAACGACATGAAAATAATGAAACAGAACTTTAACTAACAGGCTTTTAGCGGTGAAACCATCAGCGGAGCGAGAGCACGGCGTGTGCTTTCACGTGATTCACAGGCTCCTTAAGATTTTCTGCTTCCATTGGAACACGTGAAGTGAGGTGAGGTGACATTCCTGTGCCTCCCATATCGTCTCCTTTGATCAGTGGAACGAAGTATGCCCGTGTTGACCCGCCTACTGAAACCACGCCATAAAAACATTCCACTGCTGTTAGCCAATCATCTCCAACCTGGGGCCTCAGAGTCTGACCTGTGAAGATAGAGGACAAATTCAACAAAGACGTTATAAACCTGGATGTAATATTGGAAGTTCAGCGTCTGGCTCAATCAATTTCATCATTTCATTTTTTAGATTCTATTTTATTTGATTACTTTCATAAAAAGATGTCATTTTGTTCCACTTTAAAACAGAGACCGCCCTTTTTTATACTTTAGTTTTTGTTGCCCCATAGCCGCTAGTATAACCAAATCCAACATTTAGTACGCAGCTAGTTTAGCTGAACATGCAGAAATGTGAACTACTTCTTTGAGAAGGCAGAAAATACTAAAACACACGTGGAGACAAAAGGATCTATGAAAAGATAAACATGTTTTAGGTCGCTTAGTGGTTAGTGCGCGCGCCCCATGTGCACAGGTTGTAGTCCTCCAGGTTCAGGTTTGAATCCAACCTGTGGCTCATTTCCTGCATGTCATTCCCCACTCTCTCTCTCTCTCTCTCTCTCTCTCTCTCTCTCCCCAGTGTCCTGTCTAGATAAAAAAATGCACAAAAAGCCCCAAAAAGAAATTAAGAAAAAAAAAAAAAGATAAACATGATTCAATAGAAAATTGAATTAGGTCTTATTCATTCTTTAATGGGAATCGTTCTGAAAATAAACTGCAGCTTATAAATCAGCAGACTTAACCAAAATGATCTCAAGTCTCAGGGCTTTGTCCCTAGTTTCCCTTATAATCAGTACAATCAGAAGGTTTATCTTGGGGACCTCCAGGGTAATTATATGAAGCTTTATGGCAAAAGGGGAAATAATTCATTAGATCCACATTCTCAGCATCTTTAGTCACATTAGCTGCCTGTATGGCTTTGGGATGGCAGTGACCATTGGCTTGTCATTTTGTACAGACATTAGGGGTAGGGGCTCCCGAAAGGATGAATCCTAATGACTTAGGTGTGCTCTGACATTTTCTCCTTGTACCTATTCATCACATTGTTAGCATTGCCTTTTTTTTTTACAATATGTTTATTGTGAAAAAAAAAAAAAAAATCAAGTCACACAATTACAATTAAATGAATTCTAAGGAAAATATATACACTGAAGCATTGTCACTGTCAGAGCACTGCTGCAACACAGTGCTGAGGCATCATCTTCAATTTGTCACAAACTCAAATCTGCATCTATTGGCCACATGGTTTTTCCATTGTTTTAAAATCTGGGTCAAGTGCTATTGCTACTATTTTAGAAAGCAGGATGTCCTGTGTCCTCCAAGTAGCAATGCGTTATGGCTCCAGCTACAGTATTGCCTCAGATACAAAAAAAAAAAAAGCCCCAGGTACTACCCACAACTTGTGATTATGGAAAGCAATAAAATAAACAGTCCACTGAAAGTCAAGTCAAGTTGTTGCTGAGCGGCAACCTTTAAAAAAATGAAGCCAATGTAGATGTGCAAAAACTCCATTTCCTTGAGTGTCCACCTGAGGACGCCTCCAAAAGACCTTGAATCAGAATCAGAATCAGAAATACTTTTTTAATCCCAGAGGGAAATTCGGTCGTTAGTCCCCCGTATCTAAATGTCCATTTTGACAGCAGAAATAAACATGTTTACCGCCCGTTTAAAAAAATGTGTCTTGGTCTGAATTGCTCATATCTACAAGAACTCAACCAATTCAGTATAACTCAACTTGACCAAGAAGTGCAGCACAAGCTTTTTTTGTTCAGTGTAACCTCTAGTACTATCGAGTTGATGTGTTTAACCTGGCTAGTTTATTTGTTCAGTGTTATCATGAGGCATTATCATGACGTATTTCCCCATTCCCCGTCTGCACGCACCTGTACAAATCAACAAATCTCCTGAGATTTGTATCACTGTTATATCTACAACAGTTATATTCAGGTCAACCACATTGCTGTATTTCCATTGCTAACCTTCCCTTCCTCTTGTTCCCATCAGGCCTTGGACCGAGCCTTTCGTCGTGGCTGGGAGGCCTTCATCACCAACCTCTACAGCGTCACTCTCACACCTGTGACATCGTCCTCAAAGCCATCGTCTTCACCGGCGTCAAAGAAGAAAGACCTACACCCGTCTGTGTTGGCGGAATTTCAGTAGAACTGGAGAGCGACATGAACTATAAAATGAATCCTGCTTCAGTTTTTCTTTTCATTCAAATCATGACTAAATAATCTTCCCTGTTACTGAACAGTGATGGACGACCAGGCCTAAGACATCCATGGGAACTTTTGTGTCACTTGTTCAAATCGTCAGGCCATATTTATTATTTATGTAATTTAATGAGGCTGAATTACTCATCATAAAGTTTACTGCTTTGTCTCATCATGGTGTACATCAATTTGCACACGCATTGCAGGTATTTCCTTTTTTTATTTTTAACTGTTATAGCCAAGCTGTTGATTTGACATTGAAGTCAATGGGACTAGCTCAAGAGTCTGGTCTTTGTGTGACTGAGTTCAGCTGCTTCTGGTTCCCTTCTACTATGTTGTTGTTCACGCATTTAGTCAGCATTGCGAGAATGTCTTAAATGCTTAACGTCTTAAATCTGGTCCACTTTTAAGAGCTTGGAGCACGGATCCTGTGGTTAAGCACTATGACCCAAGTAAAGTGCTGATGTGCAACCAAAATGGAATTTTCCGACCGTATAGCTATGACTGATTAGTGGACTTAAAGATGTGGAAATATCTATTTCTGTATGTTAATCAATACCTTTTGTTGCTGTTTGGTAGCTAATCAGTGATCGGGAGTTAATGATAGGAGAACAAACCTGCGATTGTGATCAACACAGCAAACACATGCACACACACATGCACATCTGTATGTTAATATATGGGGAGACATTGAAGTTTTGACCAGTGTTAACCCACGTTGTCAGGGCTTTTTCAATCAGTACGGAAACACACAAAAGCTCTAATGAGTTGAGATAATGTTTCTTGCTCTCTGTGTGTTCTGGTGAAGGTTTATAACCTGAGGGGACAGAGCAGGCGAGCATATGTTTCCGTGCATGAAGGAAGAAAACCAGAATGAGCTACATCTTGATTATAATTAAGCACTAACATAGAGCCCACTGTGTGAGTTTTAAGTTGTCACTATTGCTGCACAAAATGTTTCATTTGAAAAGAGGAGAATTTATAGCCTTAACGATCAGTCCTCAGGTTACTAAAACAAAGTATGAAAGAACTTATGTTGGTATCAATGCTACTGGAACAAGAGGACATTGTACAATTGATTCAGGATTAATCTTATTCAACATTAAGCCTTATTAAAATTTAATATGATATCCTTAAAATAGACTTTTTTGTCTTTTAACTGCTGCGTATTTGTTTTTTTCTCGCATTACAACAAGTGTACTTACTAAACCGTGTAGACGAGACTGAAAAAGTGGAGAAACTTGTTTTGGTTGTAAATAATGATTTTCTAAAAATATGTTAATTTTTTATTAAAAAAAAAAAGAAAAATGTTGTTTCATAATTGAAGCTTCTGAAGTCATCAATTGCAGAAGTACTTCTCTGAGTAAATAAAGACTTAATTTATTGTTCTGGTTGTGTCTGTTTTTTGTCTTCACAGATACAGTTTTAATAGATCTTATATATATATATATATATATATATATTAATTTAGCCAATGTCAGTCATTACTACATGGATAAATCAGAATGAATGAATGCGTACAACAAACATCTCGATAGGACACCATAGAGCTTAATAATATATGTGTATATTTAATGCAACTTTGTAATAAAGGAACATTACAAATGTAAGCCCATGTCTCAACAACAGCTTTATAAATATAATAATACAGTTCTGGCATCATTAGTTGTGATGTTGTACTTTATTGGGACACGTGCATGTTTTGGATTGACCTTCATGCTACATTTATTTAAGAACTTTTAACCTGTGAAGATGAATTCCTCTCTTTGTACCCCTCTCTATGTGTTAAATGTAAATAAGGTCCTGCAGAAATCCATTCTCTGCATCTGAAGAAGACCAGCTAAACACAAAAATGTCCAATGTCACATGTCAAGCCATTTCGTTGCCCATCTTTGCTGCCACCACGTGGGAGTAGGAAATACAACTTTCTGTAACGGAAATGACGTAGGCCTGCAAAAAAAGTCTGCCAACTCTTGAAAGATTTCTTCGTACTGAAGATTAAAGTTGTTGTGGAGCTCACTAGACTACATCATGTTATTTCTGTCGGGTTAAATGTCGTGTTGGTCATGCGAAAGGAAAAAGTCGTTTTCCCGGTCAATATCGTCCAGTGGGAGGAGCCAGTCTGTCGGACATAAAAGCGGACGGACCCCGTTCCTTCTTCCACTTCCTCTCCTCCACTGCTCATGGTAAGACTTCTTTCTCTCTACTCTCTCTAAACTATTATCGTTTATTGAAGTGGCAGACTTGTACAAACTAGTATTGGATAGCTTTTTCCTTCACACTATAGTTCTTTTGCATTTCAGATTATTTATTTAATGCGTGTTTAAAAATTACACCGGTGTGAAGGCTAGCCGGTAATATGCGGGGTTGCCTACCCAGAGCAGCACGGGCCAAAGCTGCTCGCAATCCTTCACCATCTGCCTCCTAAACAGTTTAATATCAACTTTTTAGTGACTTTAATAACATAGTCGATGTGTTTTAACATTCTTGCACTTGATATTTGTAGATGATTTGTTTCTGAACGCATTTTAAGACACTACTTTTTGAAATGGCCGCAGCTCATTCTGCGCAGCTGCACCAGCGTCTCTCAATGATGAGAATACACAGACCTGTACTGAATGACTGTGATTGTACTTTTTATACTTCTGATGTGAGACGCTTTCGATAAAGTAGTGACTGTTTTCACCCCACTGTGACCACGCTTGCACCCGAGTGGTCACGTGTTGGCCTGACACAGGAAGTCGACCTGCTTGCAGACCATGCTCAAACTAGACTCTGCACCTTTTTTTTTTTTTTTTTTTTTATCTTAGATGGCGAAGGAAGATTATGAAACTGCATCATGCAAAGGTAATTTATCTATAGGTTTCTTTAATACATGACTAAATGTAATATGCATTGAAAGTTTATTATGGAGCCTCATGCTACTGTGATGCTCAATTTGAACTCTCTCACTGAATCTATCTTGAGGAAACTTAACTTCAACCTCTGAGTAGCATGACGAGCTTCAAGTGAGCATCACAAAGTAGACTTGAACCCATTTATTAATTCTGTTTTTTATTTTCATAGGTGCAAGAAGATCGTGGGAAACACACCACAAAGGTAATTATCACGTGTTGAAGACTGACCTTGCAAAGTTTTTCTGCCGTAGCTCAGCTCTTCTCTCCATGGCTGTGAAGGAGCTCAGTGCTGC
The DNA here is from genome assembly GCF_963584025.1 of Labrus mixtus. Lineage (NCBI taxonomy): Eukaryota > Metazoa > Chordata > Actinopteri > Labriformes > Labridae > Labrus > Labrus mixtus. Next base: position 14,566,028 of record NC_083634.1, on the reverse strand, counting down.
AGTGATGAATCAAAGAACTCTCTCTAACAGAATCAACCCTTTGAAGAAATTTCTTTACCAGATTCTGAGTAGCATGTTACAGTGACCTCTAACGAACTAGTTAAGAGAGAGTAATGCACGACACGGTTCGAAGTTCTGTTGTGAAATGTAAAACTTCTCTTCTCATCAGATGTTAGCGAGGGTGATCAAGGATGACGGGAGCTACCTTAGCAGGTGAGCTCTCTTGGTTAACGCTAAAGATGTGTAGCTGATAAAGGGCTCCACTTGGTGACTTTCATAAAAAAAAAACAAGCATATGCCCGACATTGATGATGCTAAATTTTAAATCTGATCAGCCCAGACATGGAAACAAAATCGTGTTAATTTCTGGGTGACTAAACGTGGATTTATCTTTTATAGGCTGTTCTGCAAGCTGACCTCTCCAGCGTGGCTCATCTGATCTCTACTGTGAGTAAATGATTGCTTTAGTTCAGATTAATTCTGTAATGGGGGTTTTATTGTGATGATTATAATGAAAGACAAGCATATACCTGATTAAAGTGATGTCAACCTTCATTCTGACTACCCTCAATTACAATGGAACTAAAAATATACTTCACTTTTGAAATGTGAGATTTACTTCATTTCCTTTTTTGGCCAGATGGGACATCGACAAGAAGTTTCCAGGAGGCCTTGTGGACCTCTCAACATGTGAGTGTTAACGGGCTCTTTGAGCTACCTGTTATAAGAAATGCCTCCCAACAAATTTGGGGCATTACTTTTAATTGTTACACTAAGAGTAATGTATTCAAGGTGTTTCTGACTGTTTGAGAGGATGAAATGGGGTAACACCCATAAACAACTGGACGACTAATGTCGCATGGCAATTTGTCACCAAAGCCCTGATCAAACATTGGGGGGTTATATATGCCACAAAAGGCAGTTGTCAAACTTTACTGAGTTACTCCTTTCTTTCTCAGGGCTGTCACTGGAGACAGAAGACTGGTCCTCAGGAAGTCTCCGTGGTAAGTTTGTGATATTCAGGCGTTTTATTTCTTTTCACAATGCCGTTCCAGTGATGATGAACTTAGCTCACTTTGAACCGATGTGAAACGACACGAACAACTGAGGAACTACTTTCCACAATAACAACATTTTGGTCGGACCTTATTTGGCTGTCAACTTACAATGTCCTTTCTATCAACAGATTTGTTCCCTGCGTTGGCAGCCGGATGATGGTGTCCTTGATTGAGGTAAGCTCCCACTAGGTTAGAAACTCTGTAAAATTTGTCACGTACCAAGTCACTGGAAATGATGAGATACATCTGGAATCTCGTTCGTCTGAACTCCTGTTGAGAAACGGAATCTCTGATCAGTGACAGGCAACAGTAGTTTGACATGTTGGGTCACTTGGCGCTCAGAACTGACCACTCGTCTGTTACAGGTTCTTGTCTTTGGAACAATTCAGAAGATGACTCTTCTCATAGCGCTTGGAAAGGTGTTTGCAAAGGTGAGTTTAATATAGGCTGGCTTGAGTCCCAAATGAGCTGGCAAACCAAAAATGACACGACTAGCACTGATCACATCTATTGATTAGCTGCTTGTGTTTCCTTGGTGATGACACCCGCACACGTCTTACGCCTTGTGTTATTGCCAGAACCTGAAAAGGTGGACCCACTGGCGTTACCTTGGCAAGAAGGGGAAGACCTGTTGGGCATCAACAGTCTGAATGGAAACCAAATTGACACAATGTGTTTTTATTCTCAGATTAGTTTATTATTTGAAGCTTGATTAGATTTGAGGCAATCTTTAAAGAAGATAAACAACTCTTGACCAGGACTTGTAGATTTATTCTTTTTCTGATTTGTATTGTCTTTCCAAATATGTAACCAATCTTTCCTTGCTATACATCCTTTAGTGCCAAGCTGCCTGACAATTCAGAACCTCTTCATGATTTATCTGACATGCAATGCCTTCAAGGGAAGATGTTCAGTGACAACTACTTGATCTTCATCTCCCTCAGAAGTGTCCAGTTCCTGCCAGAGACGAGGTGGGTATCTGATGACTGTAGTAAATGTTGAGGCACTCTTTTAGCAGATGTGATGAGTTTCTTATTACCGCCCCAGTCTGAAAATTCATGACTGATTGGTATCCCCTCTGATGGCACTGAATTTGAGTTAAAAGTCACACTGATCAAACTGGGTTGACTTAACCTTACACTTTTTTTTTTCCCCGCAGGCGTGAGGATTCTATTTATCTCCATCTGGCTCAGTGCACACCTGGAACTGATGCAGGTAAATATATATGACAGCTTAGGGGGGGTCAGTGTTAGTTTGAGGCTTCTGTACACATGATGAAAGGAGATTCCATACCTACCAGTTGCTCTCCTCCTCTCCTGTTGACCCAGTCCGGCACTGAGGACCCTGAACACCAGTCAGGTGTAAGGTGACCTGCTGTGGTTCTGATGGAGACTGAGAACAAATCACTGACAAGGCCCTTCCTGACTGTCTTCAGACATCTATCATTAGCATGTTATCAAAAAGAAGCCGCAACTAAGAGGTCTGGCTTTGCTTTCAAAATGGACTTAAAAGTATATATCTTTTTTTTTTCCTTGCAGGATGAAGTCAACAATCCATGGTTTGCATGTGGTGAGTATTTTAAGAGCCTCATAAAGTCTATCGCTGAAGTGATGAGTTACTTATTACCGCCCCAGTCTGAAGATTCATGACTGATTGGTATCCCCTCTGATCAAACCACTATGAAAGTTTTCAATTGTATACATGTGTTGGGATGAGTTTTTAAATGTTTGTCTGTTCTCTTTATAGTCCAGTTGGCTTTGCTGCTTTCTGAGGAGTGTTGGTAAGAATATAGTTTTTTTATTTAAGCTTCTCTTGATGTGATGAGTTACTTATTACCGCCCCAGTCTGAAAATTCATGACTGATTGGTATCCCCTCTGATCAAACAACTGAGAACTTTGAATTGTATACTTGTGTTGGGCCCAAGTTTCTTTTGTTTAAAAAGTTTTTGCTCTGTGTTTTTCTTAGCGTCCAGTTGGATCTGCCATTTCATGGTAAGAATTGATTTCTTAGACAGTTTCTTGGAAGTGATGAGTTACTTATTACCGCCCCAGTCTGAAGATTCATGACTGATTGGTATCCCCTCTGATCCAAACTATCCTAAACAATGCCAAGTTATTTTTTTCCTTTACTTAAAATTATGTCTTTCTTTACAGATTGAAAATCAACTAGCTGCTGTTCCCTGGCAAAAGGATCTTCTAGGGAAACATATTTTTCATTGTGATGGATTTCTGTATAAATTTCCAATAAAGCATCAAATGTTACATATTGTGTCATCACTACATCTTTGAGCTCAATACCAAACAATTTCATTGTGGTTTCATGACATTAAACTATAACCTAATGACTGACCTTAAATTGGGATGTATCTTAAACCAAGATGCAAAACAACATTTTTCTGAAATTATACTTCACATTTGGTTTAAAGTGATTGCACGCATTCAATAGTTTGGCTTTAAATCTGGGGCAATCAGACTTCTGCATAGTGTTACGTAGATGTGCCATTAGTCCTCAGATGTAGAGGAGGGTTGTCACAGCATGTGGTAGATAATACTAACATGCTCTAGAAATACAGGGTGTACTTGAGGTATCAGGGCCATGAAACCAGTTAACAATAAATACAATCACATGTCGGAAAGCATGAACTTTTAATGGAGGTTTACAAAAGGAACAAATGTGAGCAGTGTTTAAAAAGTAAACTAAACCAACACTTTTCTGTAAGCAATACCCTGCTTTAGTTTCACAAGTTGTCACACTTGCACAGTATCCCCACTATAAAACTTTGAAAATGAATGTCAGGAGTAATAAAACCCAGTGAGAACGTAATCAAACATCACAGCTGCTCATCAACAGAAAAAGGCTTTAGCATTAAACAATGACGCTGTAATATCAGGGTTGACGGAACAAACAAATCATGTACAGACACTCAGTCGGTGGTGAAGATCCTTGCAGCAATATCCTCTAATACCCAGTCCACTCCAGCTAACAGATTCTCTCCTGTCACCGCACTGCACCCAATGATACACCAGTGATGACTTTTGATCTGATCTAGAGCCAGCGCCTGCAGGAAACACACAACAGTGATTAGGTTAACTGTTATCTGACATGAACATTTTAGGAATAGTAATATCACTAATATATTAAAAAAAGAACCCTTCACATCACTGGTTAAAGTGATGTCACGGTCATGAGGGTTTATATCTCACCTCTTTTATTGCCTCTTTTGACAACGCTCCTGGTAAATCCTGTTTGTTGGCAAACACCAGCAGTGTTGCACCAGCTAACATCTGCATGAAGGAAAGGACACATTTATCTACAAATCTGCTACAACGAGAAAGTAATGAAACGTGGATTTCGGCTCTGAACGGTGTAATAATCTCATTTTGGGCGCAGCATCCTTCGTAGGACTCGGCGTCTTAGCCCGTGTAAACGCCCTCAGAGTGAACTGCAGTGAGGCGGTCCTGTCTAAGGGGGATTCTTCGTTTGCTTCACCAGCTGTCCCCACCCTTATTAAGCGCAGTCCCTGTCACCTAGCAACCACAAAAGCTTCGCCGGACTGGCCAACACAACCAACGTCACACAACCTATTATTTTCTATAATAACTTGAAGTATTAAGGCCCCTTTTGTTTTGTTTTAAACATTAGTATGTGTCATTATTCGATTGAATTAAAGCACTAACCTACATTTTAAAAAAAATGCACAGCTGGAATCGCTGAGTCCCATTCTTCATGAATGAGCTGACAAACTTAAATCAGTCGTTTACAAAGCTGCACACTGTATCTTGATTCGTGGTGTTGCCTTTTTTTCTTCTTCTTACTATTTAGTTTGATACTTTCATTTCATTGGCCATACTTTGATTATGAATAAACGGTTTACAAAAAAAGTAGGGGTTGCACGCAATGAATACCGGAATATGCTGGGGCTCAAAGGATGTACCGAACGGATCCTTCGTTTGAAGGAGCTTTCAAAATAGTACATCCTTCGATTGGTTGCTGTAATAACTAAATCAGCCTTCATATGCGCACTCTGAAGGATGCAGCCCTTTATATGACACATACCCATTATCTTACTCAGAAATAAGGGGACATATAATATAGCTGCATTATATTACATTTTCAATGAACTACTGAACCTAACATTCACATTTCCATTACTTCAACAAGTGTGCGTGTGTTTTTGGTGTGTATACCTCTTCCTGCAGCAGTGAACTGAGCTCCTGTCTGCAGTCCTCCAGTCTCAGTCTGTCTGCGCTGTCCACTACCCAAATAAGCCCGTCTGTGCTCTCAAAGTAGTTCCTCCAGTAGGAGCGCAGGGACTTCTGACCCCCTACATCCCAAATGTTCAATTTAAACCTAGGAGAGAGAGAGAGAGGAAGGTGGGAAGGTGGGAGGGGGGGGGGGGGGGCACATAATATGAGGACTTTTAGGGAAAATAAGGCCTGATAATTGATCTAACTAGGAAAAACACGTGATCTCCCTAATTTGGTAAACAAAGGAGCACACCACCAAAAGAACGTGACCAAATTTGCACTTTTACAAAAGGAGGTATAATCATGTGCCACCGCTGTTCTCTGAATGAGCCATTAGGCGTCAGAGCTCTCGTAGGGCAGTCACACGAGCCTCCATCAGCGGTGGATTGTCTTGTCCCAATGTACAAGACATCTTTTGGCCAGTCTGCTTTCTCTGCATAGGTGGCAAAACTTTGGAGCTCTCTGCCCGCTGGCATAAAACTAGAGAGCAACAGTAATGCTTTTAACAGAGGACTCAAACAATGTAGCTTCTGACTGGTTTATTGTTTGATCATGCTGCCTTTGCTCTACAGTTTATGTCTATTTATTTATTCTCTCCTTATCTTAATTGGTTTCCTTTCAAAAGCCTCCTGTGGACAGGGTGTTGAGAACTAGCATGCTTGCTAAAACACTTAAACAATGCATCTGGTTCGTCCAATGTATCTGGGATGTCCATGCCAAATAAAGTCTATTATTATTATTATTATTTTTGTTCTTCTGCATAGATGAGAAGAAATACAGAAATAATATGTTTTGACTGAACGAGGTCTTGCCTTGCTCTGAATGTTTAAAGCAATTATTCATTATTTGTAATACGTTTCTTGAGACAAAGCCTGCTTTCATAGCATATATTTGGACTTTTGGACAAGCTGCAGGCGTTGGATGGATGGGCTCGGACCAGTCATCCACCCAACGCCAGCAGCTTGTCCAAAATGCGGCTGCTCGCCTCCTAACAGGCACAAAAAAGAGGGACCACATAACCCCTGTGCTCCGTTCTCTCCACTGGCTTCCTGTTCGCTACAGGATTGATTTTAAAATTTTACTTCTGGCTTTTAAATCATTACATTACCTAAGTGAACTACTACATGTTCATGCTCCATCCAGAGCACTAAGGTCCTCCAACCAACTGCTCCTGGACGTGCCCAAAACAAGGCTCAAAACGAGGGGCGATCGAGCCTTTTCTGTTGCAGCTCCGACACTTTGGAACAGATTACCATTTAAAATAAGATCTGCTGCCACAACTGAGCAGTTCAAGTCATTTTTAAAAACCCATTTCTTTTCCTCGGCTTTTACCTCTAGTTGAGTGTTTTATCCCAGCAGCAGTGTCTACTAGAACTTTTACTATCGTTTTGTGTTTTCATTTACTTTAATTTTTGCTTTTACGTGTCTTTATGATGTTTTGGATGAAATGTATTTTGCCTGATTTACTGTACAGCACTTTGGTCCGCCTCCTGTTATAAATGTGCTATACAAATAAAGCTGACTTGACTTTTGACACAGTTAGAAAAGCACACGTGTACTGATTACATTTATGATAGTTTTGGTCAATTATTGCCCCAAAAGCAGAGCCAACATGTATAACACCAGGAGCCAGGGAACTGAATTATGGGGCGCCGATTGTAAAGTTGCGCACGCTACAAATAACAACAACATTTCTCCACATTTAGCCCTAAAAAAAAAATCACTTTTTATTCACATTTAGAGAAATATTTGTGAACTTTGTCATATTTACTTTTGTGTTTTATCTAAATGTTAAATGTTATATATAAATGTTAAAAATACATATTTAGAAATCAAAGCTAAATATTTAGAAATCAAAGCTAAATATTTAGTTTATATTCTATATATTTAGCTTTGATTATAAATATTTACAATCTTAGCTAAATATATAGAATGTAAACTAAATGTTTAGAAACATAGCTAAATATTTAGAATCAGGACATGTATTTGTAACATTTATTTTAATTTTTTAAATTTTATACAGATTTTTTATTTTTTTTCCATTTGTTTATTCATTTTCATCTATTTTTTTAATCATTTGAAATAAAGAAGAAATAAAATAAAATTTAGATAAAACATTCAACATTTAGATATAATATTTAAAATTTAGATAAAACATTCAACATTTAGATATAATATTTAACATTTATATTTGCCAGTGAAATTATCTTACATTTTTATTCACAAAAGTAAACATGACAAAGTTCACAAATATTTCTCTAAATGTGAATAAAAAGTGATAAATGTGGAGAAATGTTGTTGTTATTTGTAGTGTGCGTGTTCATACTGAATTGTATCCTAGCTCTGCTTTTTCTACAGTGACAAACACATTGTGTAGTCATAGGAAGAGAGGGAAATGAATGCAGAATGAGTGTCTAACAGTGTGTGTATAAGTATTACCCTCTGTGCTCCAATGTTTTGATGTTGAAGCCCAGTGTTGGTGAGATGGTGCTGACGTCCTCTCCATTAAACTTCTTCAGGATGGTCGTCTTCCCCGCGTTGTCCAGACCTCTGCACGGACCAGGGTTAAAGACAAACTACTCCAATAACTCTAACAATCAATGCATTTCTCAACATTTCAAAACTCTGGAGTTACTGATGCTCATAAGAGATACACTGTAACAGCGTTGGTGCATGCTACTTGTTCCAGCTAAGTATTACAGCCAGGATACAACATGAGGAGTCGCATTTCCCGCTCCTTCTGCTTCATCTTCTTCAAAATCGTCAGCAAACCCATCGTGACGGAGTCCCGGACAGCGGCAGTGATATTCAATACGATTCAACCGCTGAGTTATACTGTTGTATTAAAGATATTCATCATCCATAAGCAGCACTGTGAACTAGGAAGAGGCTATTACACTCAAGTCCCGCCCAACATTGTTTGCGATTGGACTATTTCTCAAAACGAACGCTGATTGGTTGTGGAGACGCTTGGAGCCTGGTGATTGGTCAGTGGGCATTTTAAGGTGTGGTCTTTAGCTGCTCTGCTCCTCTGTGTCTCAGCAGCTGGCGCCACCACGCGTCGATTGTGAAAATTGAACATTTGATTTAATCGATCTAGAGATGTATTAAAGCTTAAAAAAAATGTTTCAAAGTGTGGTCAAAGCTAGAAACAAATACAAATACGACACATTATAACAGAAAATACAGGCCTACTGTTTTCACATGTCAAGGTAATGCAATGATAATCCTGGAAACAGAAGTTTTGAAAAAAACAGCAGTAGGCCTTTTACTAAAGAGCCAGTTTCCTTATCGCTTCAAACCACACGAGTGAGCAAGACACAGACGTGTTGATTTCTTGTGTGTATTACAGTAACACAAGCGTGTTTGAATTCTGCTCTTCAATTTATGATGTTCACCTAATAATAAAGTTGAAAGATGAAGTTGTTTCTGAGCCATGGTATGGTTAACACTGATATCCTCACTATATCCAATACAAGCCAAACTTTTTAAAGAGTCATCATACACATGGATTAACTAACTTTAGTAATTCATGCCATGTCATAAAACAGCTATTCTACATATTTGTGTTTTATGATTATTTATTTTATTTTGAACATAAAAAATATATAAATACATATAGCCTATATATAGAGGCCCGAAGTCAAACAGAGCAATAACAATACGAGCATACAGACAATATTTATGACTGTCAATAATCTACTCTGATCATTTTTTTACTTTGTAAAAGAAGAAAGAAAAAATGATAGACTCCAATTCTAATTTTACCTTCTGTTTCATCATTTCCTGCTGAAATCCAGTAAAGCCTTTGGCTGCTTTCTGGGGACTTGGTCTCTCATTTCCTGGAATATGCTCTCTTGAGAAATCCCCAAGTGAAGGGGGGGGGGGGGGGGGGGGCAAACCTTTCTTCATTATATGGTCATCACCCGACACCTTGGTTCCTGTCCCACAACATATTTTCCCATTCATTCATCGTGAGGCATTCACGTGCTATCGAAAATACTAGGTTGCTTCATACTGGGGTTGCCCATTCACTGACAGTGGATCAATATAATATAAACTTTAATGGGAAATGTAATGTACAATATGCATAGACGTACGTTTGACTGAACAAGAGAAGCAGGGAAGTTGAAGACTAGGTGACATAGTCTGTGTTTGAGATGCTCTTTTAAATATCAAATGCATCAAAGGGAAAACCTCAGAACCACAATCTGACTTTTGTGCTCCTCCAGTTTAAACAACTTTTTTTTTTTTTTTTTTTTAAAGATTCTCCATCACCAGTTCTCCACGCCTAAACCTGTCGGCACAGTCTTGGGAACAGGACGTTACTTACTACATTTGAAGGCAGCACAGCGTCCGCTACCTTTGCAGTGCAACGGGTCATTTTAAAAGAAACAGAAACTGAAAGCAGTCCCACCGCCTGGTTGCATCATCTGCAGTCTAGTGCCAAACCTCCTGCACTCTAAAAGCTGTAAGACCGCCCGAGCGCTGCATTCAGGGTAATACATTTACAGACTCAACAAGTTACCAAGCAACAACGTGACTTTCGTTTGCATTGCCCACAGAGGACCGTGCATTTCTGTTTTTCCACATCTCAAGTCATTCACATTTCGCTCTTAAGCTGCAGAGAGGCGCGCTGGTGTTGCGCCAACTTCTGGATTTTGAATGGCATCCCTTCCTCCCTGAGGACACGCTTCACGGATGATGATCCATGCTGAGTGAAGGTCAGTCGGCAAGCCCAGTCTCCTGTTTTGGACGAAATGTCCCCGATACTCATGGACACCCAGTACGACAGCAACAGCCCAAGCTCCATGTCAGCTGAGGACCACAGCAACAACGCTGGATCGGTAAGAATACCTTCTCATGAATCATCCAATCAAATAGATCAGCCACGTCTGTACAAGACCCCACATCATAATAACACTCATTATTAATACTTTGTTTGTGTAAATCAATAACAAGGAAATTCTACTGAACTGACAATCGTATACGAATTGTTCCTCCATTTTTATTCCTCTTTGATTTATGAACATTTTGTTGTAAAAAGCTATTTTTGTAGAAAATGTTGCTGCATCATAATATGGAAACATTATTATCACCAACTCACTCTAAATTCATCATTTGTAGCCTTAATAGTAGGCTACTATTAAGCATTTACCTCATTAAAATTCTAATCAGTCACCTTTGGGTGTCCATCAGGGCCTTTTACAAAGTCCCCTCGAGTTCTGTGTAAGATAAGGGACATCGTTTGTGTGTCTTCATTGCACCTCTTTCTCCTTTTCCTCTCAACTATCCATAAGTGAATAAATGTCAAATGTTCATTTGTTCAGTGTCATGGCTTCAAAAAGAACCAGGGAATCACCTGAGGAGTTACATGTGCTAAATAAGAAGCTTAAATTAGTGACGAGTCACATGTGTCATTTTGTACGTCCAAGTTTAAAACACAAGCATTCTTTCCGACCTCGTAATAATTTGGTTCTGTTATGTCCACTCATCTTAACAAACACCGTCACTCGTCTTCAATCTGAATCCAAAATGACCTCTTCTGACAGTCAGGGCTCGAACCCGCAGGGTAACTCACCATGATTGAGATGTGATGACAATAATAATATCATACAGTGATTCTATCGGTATGTCACTGCAATGTGTTGTCACTTTAGTTTCAACCGTGAGGGGTCATGACATCTGTAAAGAGCAGCATATTTTTTTAAAAAAGTGAATGATGGACATTTTCACACCAGCAGGTCAATACTTGATTGATAGTTGATAACTCAGATTTGATTCATATACAGTAGCTTTACTATCTCGATGCTGCTTTGGATGGCAGAAATGCAGGGGGAAATATTTGATACAGAAAATGATAAGTACTCTTTCCCTTATTTTTTAATGGATACATAATAATTTAAAATAGATTTTGAAGCCATATAGAAACTTTATAAGATCTTATGGAGAAGCTGGAATAACTATTTTATATCAAGACTCCGTTCGTCGCTCCTCAACCTTATTGACCTTATGTTGACTCCTGATTATCGTGCGCTACAACAGCTGTGGCTTAGTGGTAGATTAGGGCGTCTGTCACCTGGAAAAGTTCCCTGTTTCCCCTGATGTGTCCCTTGGGCCGGACAATTAAACCCCAAGTTTCTACCGCTGTGCACGACTGGATTAGACAACACTGGTGGACTCTTTACACGGCAGCCTCTGCCATCGGCGTGTGAATGTGTCGGTGTGACCTGCAGTGTAAAAACACTTTGAGTAGTCAGCAGACTGGAAGCTCGACTCCACTTACCGTTTAGCGTCCCACTTGAATTGTGAGAGCACATCACATCATGTGATAGGTTGATCTCATGACCCATGTGAACGATGCCTCTCAAAATCTCATTCAGCATCAAGATGTCGTGCTGTAGTCAAGGTCAACATGTCGTGCCTTTAAAAAAAGATTTCTTTAAGGAAGTTGCATAAGAGTGTTAGTCAGATGACTTATTTAATTACTAAACACAAAAGTGTGTATTTATCCCCTGAAATGTGTGCTCAAATGTGTCTTTAAAAAAATACATATTTTCAGGAAAGAGAAGGAGAGGTACAACAGGAGGGACCTGGAGGGGTAAGACGACAAAAGAAGAACAGAGACGCTGCGCGGAAGAGCCGCAAGAAGCAAACAGAGAGAGCGGACGAACTTCATGAGGTATATAAACATACACTCCTTATCTTCAATCTTTCCTTTGCTTCATTATCCTTCTTTACGACACCCTCCTGTGACAAACACACACACACACACACCCTCACACACACAGGCTGTCAGACTTGTGCGTGTCTCTGTGTCTTGTGTAATGTGACAGCATGCTCTAAGCCATTTCTTGTAAATACTCTGCTTTAGGAGAAGGGCTTTCCCTCCCTCTTCCCTCCCCATTGGCCCGTCCTTTCTCACACACACACACACACACACACACACACACACACACACACACACACACACACAGTCCTGCCTCTGTTCTCTGTTGCTGCATCCACCTCTTCACCGTTTTTTTTCTCCCTGAGGGTCAAATTCCACATGTGGTGCTCCACAGAGACATATCTCACACCAAAAATGAGCCTCCTGAAGTAAACTTTCAAACTTGTATCTGGATTTTGTAAAAGCTAAACATGTCCAGACTCACAAACTTAATAATGTACACCATTGTTAAACAGTTTCTGAATATTTTTTCCTTTTTTTACGTTTATAACATCCTCCAAGAATACAGTTACAACTCTGAGCACTTTGTTAAATGTGCTTAAAATGACTTGAAAGACTGCATATTTGGTCTTAAATTTGAGTGAAAGTCCAGCCTTCCTAACAGAAATAACCAAAGGTTCACAGCAGTTCTCTGTGAAATATTCTCCTCGTAGGGAAGATTAAAAAGGGGCTGACATTTAGGAAGAACTTGTTTATTTGTGTTTCACTTCTGTGTTTAAGGAAGTGTCGGTGAAAAAGTAAAGTTTGGTCTTCGCTGATTATTGATTATCAATCAAATGTTCTAACAGGGTTCTGCTTATCTCCAGGCCTTGACACACGTCTTGGCCCATAAGTTGCACGAGAACACACCGCAAAATCTCATTGTGCCGGGTAAAGGTGATGCACAGAACCTCGTCGTTAAAAAGACGTTAGCACAAGTACTGTTCGCTTTCCCGTCCTCCTGCTCTAACCCTTCCTGTTATAACCAGCTGGATGAGTTTTGTGGGTTTTTTTTCCACTCGATTTGTGAATGGGTGGGTGTGTCTTTGTGGAAGAAGTCCAGACTTTCACTTTCGATCCTACTCCTCTTTCTGTTCTGCTCACCGTGTCTTCCTCTGTTATTCTGAAGAAGCAGTAAACCAGCTTGACATAATACTGACACCACAGTGTCAGCAGTTCATGGTTCAAGCATGTGAAACATAACTTTAGAACTTATGCTTTGACCATGTCTCAGCGACCTCTGTGACTTTTTATAGTATCTATCTGACGGGGATAACCACTTCTTCTTGTAGTCTGGAATTAGGCCATTGGAGCCGAATGGCCGTGAATCGTCCGTTATGGAGGATAACTGTTTTCAGATTGCACTCAAACTTAACAAGGCTATAAAAGCGATCTTTTAGTTAACGGTTAACCACGAGAAATTGGCTCTTAAAAGTCTGCACAGCACGGGGTTTTGTTTGTAAGGGGAGTCAGCCCTTGTTCCTCCCTCTACCCCTTAGCCTCTCTCCCATGGTGAACTTGCAGCACTGTCGATATTTCAGTTCCCCTTTGAGGTTGCCGACTTGAACCGCTCATCACCCGCTCAGTAGCTGTTGTGCTTTTTTTTTTATCACGGTGCCTGAGAAGAGTTTTAAAGAAGAGTGCCATTAGAAGTTCATGACTCTTGTGTTTCATTAAAGCACTGGTGTTGATATATGTCTTTAATCAGTTTTTATAGCTGAAGATGGCCACTCTTAGGGATAATAAAGATACACCTGACTCAACTCTAACATGAGTCATTTCTAACCCCCCGTTGTGCACTTTTGTGTATTTATTTTTATCTCTGTCTTACCCCACAGCTCTGTTCCTTCTCCCCTTCTTCTCCCCAGGAGCTGCAGAGTCTGGAGCGGTCAAATTCAGCCCTTAAGAAGGAGATCGCCTCGTTGAAGAAAGACTTCAACCTCTACACGACGGCTCTGGAGCGCCACGTGCCTGTCTGCGCCCTCAGAGCCTCAGCATCCAGCTCAACAACCTGCCTCTCAGTTTCCCCTTCAGCCGACTGTCGGACCGGCCCCAGCCCTCTTCAGGCCTCGCGCTTCACTCAAGCTGCTGGCCCCTCGCTCTCTACCTCCTCGACCTCCAGCCTCGGTCTCCAAACCCTCAACACTGTAGAAAGCTCTCATCTCTCATCTTCAACTCCTGCTCCAACAGCTCCATCGTTAGTCTCATCCGCTCAGCGCTTCACTCCCTCCAGCTCTATACCTGGTTCTTATCCTATGCCTTTCCCTACAGTCCCGCCTCCTCACTCTTTGTTTAGAGAAGCTCCTCCATCCCTAACCGCTTCAGGGATGACAAAACGTATTAGACTTATTTCAAGCAAAGAACCCCCCAGCTCTCTCGCCACACCTGCCCAGCCCAAATCTGGGCAAGGCGCACACCTTGACAGTTCTCTAGATTCAGGAAATGCTTGTTTCTCTCCACGTCCTCCTTGTGCGCTCGATGCCTTCCCGAATGTAGGGCCCCTATACTCCACTTTGGCGTCAGGAAACACGGGTCAAGCAGCCCAAGCTTGGCTGATGAATATGTCACAGCTTCACCCAGGAAGCTTCAAAGGAAATCCAGCGGCTCCACCGTCAACTCTTCAAGGTTCTGCTCCTCAGCCGCTCTCAGTTTCCCCTCAGGCCAACCCGGAGCCGTCTCCAGACTCTGCTAATGCCGCGCATAATTCTACGCCCCTGCTTTCCCTGCTCACAGTCCCATGTCCACTTAATGTCTCTCAGATGACATCCAGCAGCTTTGAAGGGCCGCTCTCTCTTCCCCAACTCCAACTTCAAAATTCAGGGGATTGCTCCTTAGATTTGGCCCTTTCTGAGCTCCTGGACTTCGATGATTGGTTCATATAGCAAGGCAGACCCAATCCCCACTGCCAGAGGTGATATTTAAATGTAATATTTCTGTATTTTACAATCAAATCAAATTAGTAATCATACTCTGAAGTTATTTTCAACCAAATTGGTACAAAGTCAATGCTGATGACTGAGAGTTCTTTTTTTTTTCTTCTAAAATAACCACAGCACGGCTTATTATAGTGACAACACTGCACTTAGCAGCTCCATCAACAACTCTAATATTCAAGGTTTTACGAGTTTAAGAAGACACATTTTCCCATTTTACATTTGTGCATCAAAACAAAAATGAACAAATGTGTTTTGGCAGTTGCTCATATCACCCCCTTTCCTTTTTGAAGGGATGATTTCACGATTTTGCATTGCGTAATGGTGCATTTGAAACTCATATTCAAGTACCGGAGTCAGTTTTCTCGTCCTAAAGCTGCTAAAATGTCCAACTTTGCAATAAAAGGCCAAAGTCAGTTCAAAATATTATCTACTTGTTGACAAGCCCCTGGAAATGAAATGTGAACCTTAGATCCAGCAGCATACAAAGCTTTTCTGTTCTGAAAATCTCAGAGGTAGGCATTCTTCTTCTTCTTTGTCCACAGATGATGCACTGACAACTGACACAACACTTTTAAGTCAGGGCGGGGTACTCACTTCCCTGCAACTTCGAAGAAATGTCCTTGGGACACACGACCATCTGGGCTCCACCTGAGTAGTGGTATGAGTTTTTGAATGAGTGGTTAACGACCTGCCCATTGCAACACATCACAGGCATTACTACTGCGCTTTTATTCCTCTGTATTTTTATTTTTATTTTTACCTCGATTGTATTGCACAATCAAAAATTCTCTTCTCAAACATTTCACTGCTACTGAAAATGTATTTATGTTCTCCAATATTTGAATCAAGACAAACAATCAGTCAACTTGCTGATGAACTTTTCAAGCACAATTTTTCTTATTTTCTTTTCCTATGATAAAATATATACAGCTCCTTCCTCTTCTCTTGAAATAACAGAATTGTATTATTTAAACTTATTCTAATTATCCTAATAATAATAATAATTAGAATGGGTGTTTTAATAAGAGTCTACTATACTCACCTGCAAGAATGACTTCACAACAAGACAAAGGTGATGACTACGTAGGGATTAAAAGCCTGACACACCACGAGGTGCCCAGATCAAATGTGTCAGGTGGTATTATCCAAATACTCTGGGTTATCTGTATTAAATATATGCTTTATATTTTTGGTGGCCAAGTATATTCCTCAATAAAATCGTGCTTAAAGGTCGGTTGAAGATTTATTTTGAAATGCATTCTTTTTAAATATCTGTTGAAACTCGCTGCTCGTCTTGACAGAAATCCACACATGAACGGCTCTGACAAAAAAAAAAACTGGTTGAAAACTGCCAAAATGGAGCTTACTCTTGCCTATCAAAGCTTTAATTAAATATGAAAAAAAGAGAGTGTTAATCACCCCAGGGGCGCCTAGTCGTTCAATCCTTCACGCACAAAGCATTTGACAACTTTCATTTGCAGTCGACGTAAGACCAAAAAACAGAGAAATGTGTGTATTAGATCAGATAGTTTTGCAACGGTTTGTATTTTTAAAAACGTGTGCCTTCCAACCGTCTGTCCTAAAGAAGTGCATTTCACATTCTATAAGCCCGCACAGATCCTTGAGAGAGAAAAGATGAGATGATGGTGTCTTAAGGAACACTTGAGTACGGAGCATGAACGGGAATTTTTGTATCGGTGTAACTGCTGTATGTAAATGTGTAAGTTAATGAATAAGTAGCTAATTAAATCATTACCAATGGAGAGATTTAAAAAAGTAGCTTCTTCACTTTGTATTTGAATTTCAGTTTTGTGTTTTCTGAGGATTTTCTTGTGTTGATTGTTCTGCTTTTTGTACACTATATGTGTCGATGCATATATATATATATATATATATATATATATATATATAGATATAATAAATGCTTAATATAATTGATTCTTTCTGAGGCATTGTGTGTGTTGGAGTTGTTACCATTTTGCATTTCTTATGCATTAAATGTATATATTGAAGCTCTACTACACCTGACAATGGAGTCTTTAATGTTCCACTCATCCACTAATGCTTTTCATAACTTATTCTGAAAATGATTTCTTCAGTGAGTTTTTATGGCTTTTTAAAGTTAAAGGTTTATGTAAGGAACTTATTTATTTCAGCTTGAAGCGTCATCATTGTGTCTCTGGTTTATAGGACATCAAAATCACTGACAGCATAGCAGTTATGCTGCTCGCCCCATGGGCTCTACTGGCGGCCGTTGGGTTTGAATCCTATCTTGGCCCTTTGCTGCATTTCATCCCCCACTCTCTCATCCCAACATCCCCTGTCTCTCACCACACACATTTCTAATCATTTTTAACCAATGCGATTTGTTTAGAACTCAGGAAGAACACAAGAGACAGAACAAAACAAACATGTTTTAGAAGTGCTTCATAGGCATGTTTTTTTTTTTTTCCAGGCACACATTTGCGACCCACGGAAATCGGCTCTGCGACCCACTTTTGGGTCCCGACCCACCAGTTGAAAACCAGTGATGTAAACAATTTAAAGTAATGCTAATGGTGTGCCTCTGGGGTTGACACTCTTTTTGTATTCAAGGGTTTTCTACCACTTTGATACAGATGAATATATCTTAATCTAGACCTTCACAGGACCCGGATTTTGCAATTGCTGTGTATTACATTGGCTGCAAAAGTATATTATATTTTATATGAACCTGTAGAGATACTGTGGAATGTAATATTGTATTTGTAATAAGACACTGCATGTTGAATGGCACAAATAGCCACATGTCCCTTTAAAGAACTGGGAAACCTTGGCTGACATTTCTTCCAACATCAAATCAAATGTATATTTTGTTTAGCACATTACCAAATATATGCAAAGCTAAAGGCATTACCCTTCGACTCAGCTTCACTTTGTGAATCGATCAATTATGAAAAATATTAACATTCACATGTGTAGGCTATTCCTTGTCGCTTGTAGCTTCTCAGCATGCTTCCAATAGCATTTTAAAGCACAAAGAAACATATAATTATGATTATAGAAGCCTATAAGTAGCCTATATTGAATTATACTGAGAAATTACACCAACTATAATGTAGGCTCTTGATATGAACAGTTTTTGTAGTTAAGCTAAACAGACCAATAGCCTATTAACAGCCTCTCCTGCAAGCAAATAGGAAGCAGACCAGCAGGGACCCAGTCACTCGCCGGTCCCCCGGTGTTTTTCCCAGAAGGCAACCGACTGAGCTCATCTGCGACACACATAGAGACGGAGGAGGGGGGGGGGGGGGGGTGTAGCCTAATGCACGCCCCTGTACTGGATACAAGATGATAAAGCCGGAGAGAGTGTGAAGAACAGTATGGAGAGGTTCAAACCTGGCTGCGCAAACACGCCAACAATACACCTCCTCCTCCTCCTCCTCCTCCTCCTCCTCCTCCTCTCTCTGCCAGCCAAGGTGTGACTCTGAGAGGGAGATGATGAAGAGAGGGAGCAAGAGGGAGAACAAGTGGCTTAGTGCAGAGAGGAACAATGGATTGGACTTGATCCTCTAAGCCAACTACAACCCCCGAGAACACGAATAAACAACACACACACACACACACACGCACATGCGCGCACACTCCCCCCCAAAAGGGAAGCGAGGAAGATGGGGAAAGGGAGGAGGTGGAGGAGGAGGAGGGGGAAGACTCAAACACTGATAAGCGCAGACAGGGGCGATTTGAGGATCAGACCTAGGGGTGCACAGCTTCTAAAGAGATTGCGACATGTGGAGTTACTTGTAAGTGTTCGGTCCTCCTGCTTAAGCACCAGAACAACAACAAAACATGCTCCCACATTTGAGATTATTTTAAATGAACAACAAAAATAGTAAAATATTGCAACACGAGTTTTATACCGCAAAATATTTTCTAATAAGATGAATGATAGACTACTTTGTTTGCAAAAGTAATTTGTACGGGTGTTATTAAAGTGGCATATTATTTGCGCATAATTTTGAAGGCATTCAGTTGAGCCATGTCCTACTTTGATGCCAAATACCATTAGGATTTGGTATCAACAACTTTTGAATGCACAGCTTGTAACATTGAATCTACATACTGTGTAGTATTTTGTATAAATTGAGCCATTTATTTTTAAGTAAAATCAACTACAACTAACTGATTCAGAGGTATATGTTGAATTAAAGTATCGTTCATTATTTAATATGGCACATTATTTAAATGAGGGGGGAAAAAACAAGACATTTCCAAAGTTTCTTTCATATTTCTAAAACCTGGTGATGTTTGTGCCTCTGTCGGTCGACTATTATTTCAAGGGTGCTGAGATGAAATTTGGAGTTGCTTAAGCCCCCCCCCCCCCTCCCCCAAAAGGGTCTAAAATCGCCTATGAGCGAGGGTAGGGAAGGAAATGTCTTTTTCATATCCGAATGAGACCATAGCCAAAGGTTTGGCAATGGTGATTAGGTGTTAGCAGCCATCTGTTTAAAATGAGAGGAGCTTCAGAGGCTCAGACATGCTACATAAATAAATTGTAAATAAATAAATAAATACATCCTATAGCGTCATCCGCAGTGAGGAGCATTTTTCTCTCCTCTCTCTCCTTGCACCAACCAGCGTTGGGCTGAGGTATCAGTGTCAAGACAGACAGAGTAACACGATCAAGCATCCGGTCAATCTTTTCAGAATAAAACCGTTATTAACGCACCTGCTGTTCAAGGGTTTTGAATGAAACAAATAAGTATGGAGACTTTTTTTTTTTCCACCAGCCACTGTGCTCATGGGGAGATTATGCAATTTGTGTAGATGACTGCAAAGATATTTATAGACTTTCGCCGAGTCACATTTTGGGATACAATGGGCGAGCACCTACAAACAGAGCATATCATTTAGTTTTTTATATTAACACTAATTTGAATTTCTAATTACTTTAATTACTACTATTATATTTTCAATTATTTTGAAAAATAGACAGACAGCTTCTACCGTCGTCAACTGCCCCGAGGACCCCCAAAGACCCAGGTATGCTGCATATCTATCTACAAGTAAAACATTTTGTCAAAATTATTATTTTTATTATTATTATTATTATTGTTATTATTTATTTTTTTTGTCTGGGACGTAAGGGCTTCTAACGTCTTATTTGAACTGTGATGATAAAAGCCTTTCACTAACTCACATTAAAAACTTAAAAACACATTGTTTAAGTCGAATTTCTCTTTCACACCTTTTTACTGTCCGCTTTGCTTCTACTTAATAATGAGTTGGTGTTTCATTAAGTTTGCACATTGCAAACAATGAGGCGATAGGAACAGTCCAAGTCGATCACAGAGAGGAATAACAGCGGTGATTATTATTATAGGTATTCTGGTGATTCATCTATTTTCCCTTGCACAAACATATAAAGGAGATCCCTTTTAGTTTCACAAAGCAAAGGTTTTTTGCCCCCCTCCCCCATGCAGGACAAACTATCGGTCCTGGGGGGGGGGGGGGGGACAGGGATTTCTCCATCGCCGCTCCCACCCAAAATAACATCCGAGACTCCCCTACACTCACCTCCTTCAAGAAATCCCTCAAAACTCACCTCTTCAATACTGCCTCCAACCACTAACTCCCCCCCTCCTACATTACTTCTTCATTGTACTGTCCTCGTCGTTTTTTGTTTTGTTTTATGTTTTGTCAAAACGTCTTTGAGTTTTTAGAAAAGTGCCATAAAAAACAATGTATTGTTATTATTATTATTATTATTATTATTATTATTATTATTATTATTCTTCACCATGTCCTATGTTATTTTGAAATCCGGGGTGCCTCGTATCCGGTACATTCTTACTCACAACCCGAGGATTGACGAAGCTCGGCGAGGCGCTGTACGACCGGATAACGGGATCCGAGAAGGGGGGACAGGAGCGAAACGCGTCAGTCTGACAGACATAGACGGGGTGCTATTGTATAACATATAACACAGGCCTGCTGACTTTTTTTTTTTTAAATTCCAGGTTTGCTGCTTTTCAGGAATAACATCTCCTTTTCTTCTATTTGACTGTTTTTCTTCTGTCACCGCGGAGGTCTAAGCAGCAGCAGCAGCAGCAGCAGCGGCAGCGGCAGCAGCAGCGGCAGGGCTCGGCGTTGCATCGGCCGCTGGCGGAGGACCTGCACATGTCGGCGCGGTGAGGGGACCGCTCGTTCCCCACCACCCCCCTCCTCCCCCCCCCACACACCTCCACCACCCGCCCTGATACGGAGGACGGCAGGAATCGGAGGCTGTGGAATAAACTGCGAAGAGAGCATCCTCCTCCATCTCTGTGAAAAGGGGAAGCAGGTGCGGCCGTTTGAGCAAGCGAGAAAGGACAACAGTGATGCGGCAGCCGAGGTGGGCCCAGATTGATGATTTTATGATATCATCATCCACCGCCAGGACCGATCACTGATTTTTATTTTTTTCTATTGATAAGCAAACCATCATCTTCGAGGACGAACCGACCTGGGATCCGTGTGTTTGTTTTTTTTTGTTCCCCACCTGGATAACAGTAGCAGGTTGATCGGTGCTTTTATTGCAGTGGTTTCTTTACATGATCAATTATAGAAATAAATATCCCAAATTTAGGCCCATGACTTGAGTGTGTGTGACGCCATACAGCAGCAGCAGCAGCAGCAGCAGCAGCAGCAAAGAGGCGTGTGTGTGTGTGTGTGTGTGTGTGTGTGTGTGTGTGTGTGAGAGAGAGAGAGAGAGAGAGAGAGAGAGAGAGAGGAGACGCGCCTTTGACTGAGCATCATCTGGTAGCCTAGCTGTGGGCTACTCCTCCACGGGGATGATACACAAGCGATTTTTCATCTGTGCGTGAAAAGAAGATTCAGGGATGCTGCTGATGTTGCTGCTGCCATTTCCTGTCCGGCTCTGATAGATAGAGACAGCGAGGCGGCGCGCATCACATCACGGGACTGGACACCCAGAAAATATCTTTCCTTACCTCTCCTCTGCCTCTGCACCCTTCTTTCCCTCCCTCCCTCCCCCCCCCATTCCTTCTCTCCTCCTCCCCTCTTCCTCCACCAAGCAACAATTCGGTGCGTTTATTCAGTCCGATCCATTGATAACCCGTCTGTGATTCAGAAAAGCCATCCACCCCCTCCTTCATCCTCTCCTCCATCACCCTCTTAAGCACCTCTTCACGGCCCTCTAACGCGTAAAGAGACGCACCACCCTCACCACCAACACCACCACCGCCACCACCTTCGCATCACCACCGCCTCGGGCATCATGGAGACGACCAAGCTGCCTCCGACCAGCCCGTCCTCGCCGACCACCAGCTTCTCGGTGCCCTCCGCGGAGAAGGTGGACGGCTTCCCACGGAGGTCGATGCGCAGAGCCCGGCAGAGGAGGTCCCACAGCTCGTCCCAGTTCCGCTACCAGAGCTCCCAGGTGGAGCTCACCCCGCTGCCCCTGCTCAAAGGTAAGCGGCGGCATTACTCCAGCTGTCATTGGCCAAAGCAGACAGGTGTACAGGCCCATATATCATATCGACAGGCCAATTGTGTGGAATGAAAAGGTCAGCATAAAATTCCTGTTAGAACTGGGATGAGACACCTCTGCATGAAAGTGAATGCCACTTCCTGTCTTTACATAACACTCATTGAGCAGTAGTGGGGAGATGTATTGATGTTTGTATTTGCTATTGATAGGTGTCCACTTATATTGTCCTTTTTGTGACTGATAACAAATGATTTATTTTCTAAAAGGAGTCTGTTTGGAGTTTAACCCTGAGATACAGAGAAGGTTGAGATACAACTTTCTCTCCTTATTATTTAATAATTTGTTGTCATTTGTTATATAATAAAATATGACCAATACCCTATAGTCTTATCTAAAACCTATAAAGAAATTAAATTAAGTTATTAATCATTTAAAAAGAGAACAAAAGCAAATCAACACATCAGAGAAGCTTCATTCTGTGATTTACTTTTTTAGTTTGACAAACAGTTTACTCATTTTCATCTGATTGTTTCCGTGGTATTACCTAAAAACACGTTTAGTTAGTGAGTTCATACCTGCAGTCATATAGAAAACATATAGACAGTAGAGATGATTAAGAAATGGAACATGTGTCTTCAAATGAGCCTCATTTTATGATCAACTCAACGTGTGTAATCTCCAGTACAAATACATTTTAAAGTGCAGGTTTCAAAGAATATTTTACAAATAAGACTTCTCATTGTGGGTTTTTAAAGGACGGTATTCTTAAACTGGGCCTAATAATCCAACAATAGTTCAAATCTATGTATGCAGAGTTATTTAGTTGAATGTAGACCACCCACACTCGTTTTAACACTTCATGTACCATCAAACGTCACCTCGTCTTTTTGATTAGTTCTTAGGAGAAGAGCAGCTACCAGCTGTGGCTAAAGACAGTGACATTCAGACGGAGACATCCCTCATCAAGGGGGTCCCAGCTGAACTTTATGAAGGTCTCCTTAAAGCTCCAACCCCAGAGCACGGCGAATACTTTGATCCATATGTGAGCTTGTTCCAGATCCGCCCTGATCGAAAGGCATGGAAGCTGCAAAGCTGCATGAAACACATTTGCTTTCATTTAATGGCCTATTGCTGTTAACGTTTCCCGTTCACCAACATGCAGACAGATATGGAAAGGGTTTGGTTGCGACGCGGGAAAAAGATTGAGTTTTTCCAAGGAACTAACCTAAAGCGATGTTAGTAATTCATCACAATTCATTCACATGCTAATGCTTTGGTTCTAGTTCCCAGAATCTGAAGAATTGCTCTCTTTTTTTTTAAAACAGTAAAATAGAATATCTTTGAATTTTAAGTAACTTCTAAACAAATGAAGAATTTGTTGTTTGTTTTTTTTGCTTATTTTTGCACAGGGCACTTGGGTTGAGAAAATTGTTCCAATCTTTCAGACATATTGTGCACTAAACTATTTATTAACAATTGAAAAATCCACCATGCAACTGCAAACCTGTCATAGCACAACACACGTTTGTTGAACTGATAATCCCCTTAAAGCCAAATGTTGCAATGTTTGAATAATAGCACCAATCATTCCTTCTGAATCCAATTGAAACGAAATAAAAGGCTTTTTTTTTTCATTTTACACCAAGGGATTCTGCTGCCACACCTTACTCACTGATGGCTGTTTAGTTGCATTCAGTGGCAAACGTCTTACACATAATTGTATTCCCTTTTTTTTTTTTTACGTTTCCTTACTGATCCAGTCCACTTCTGTACCTGAGCTGCTGTTGCACGGCTTGCTTTTAGCGTATACAGTTGTAACCTGTATATATGCTCTCGCTATAGTGAGCATACATCAGAGATATCCAGATCAATATTTTTGTACCTTTTGCTTTGGTTTCCACAGTATGAGACCTCCATCCCTCCCTGTTCTCTCACCTTTACTGCCTTTTCTTTTTGCACAACTGCTCCATTTCTATTTATTCACCTATACCTCTTCTTCACCTTGCCATTTTCTTCCTTTCTTCTCTGTGTGCGTGTGTGTGTGTGTGTGTGTGTGTGTGTGTAGCACAAGGGCACATTGTAAGTCCTGGTATATGCCTCTAACCCCTCTTTATGAGGTTACTCACCATTACATGTAGCCCTCACTCTCTTCCCATTAACCCTCTATGAAGAAAAAAACCTCTCTGCTTTCGAGATGGTTCAAAGTGTGCACTATGCTCTTGTGTGTTTTTACATCTCATTTACCTTGCTACGACTTCCTCTCTCAGGCCCCCGTGGGTGTGTGTGTAGCATGGTGATGGAGGGTTTTCATTGCAGCTTTACGGCACCTTTGGTTCAGACTTCTCTGTGTACATGCGCCTCACACTCCACAGACAGAAGTCCCAGTTATCACATGGCTGCTGCACCGCTGCGGCACTGTTTCTGGATCCCCATGAGGAACTGATAGTAAGATTCTGCAGCACTGGCGCCGGAGAAAAGCCTGGTGTGGGGAAGTCTTTAACGGGCGGTATGTAGGCCAAGTGTAGACAGACTTGTGGGTGTTTAACCCTCCAGAGAATCACATTCCCATTGTTAATTTGAACTCCTCCTCCTGTTAACAACAGCGTATCTCTTTTACTTTAAGCCTAGAGCAAATCTTTTTTATTCTGTTTCAGGCTGGATATGAAACATGACATAAAACCAGAGATGCGGCATAAAACCACAAACATGTGAAAACTAAATGCACCCTAGAACACTTGAACACTGTACAAAAAAAAGTTCCTGTGATGAACATTGCGTCTTTTGATCAGTTTGGTTGGTGGTTGCATCATTTTCACATTTACACCACATTCACAACAGTTTGAGAGCAGCATTTGCATAAATTCAACAAAAATAACATCGTTAAATGTTGGTCCAAGAAAGAGCAAAAGCCTTAATATGCAGAACAAATTTCAGTTAATTCAGGAGGAAATCCATCCTGGAAAAGGCAGAGTTACTGATTCCTACCTTCAATTAATCAGAATAGTGTGAGAAATTGCATCTTTGCAGATCTGTCATCAGTAGTGAGACATGAAGTGGCTTTTGAGAAGCCAAGAAAAAAAAGGATTTTCATTTGTTAATTTCTCAGTCAAATGGAGCCCTACATATCCCTCTGAATCTCAAGGAAACATTTAATATCTCTCATAGTATTTCCATTGCTAAAGTTCAACACGAGCACGACTCAGTGTTTTTTCTATAGCATGGCGGACAGAAGAAGTCAGGAAATCAAGAACGCGTTTAGTGTTTTACATTTTTTTTTAGAACGTGGCCATTGGACCATTTCATCTGGGTATTAAAGTACTGTTGAAAGAGTTGTAAAATAATACACAACCAATGTACTTTTGTGATTTTTTCCTGAACATATATAGAGCATCATTCCTTTTTAGTTGCAGCTTTACATTTTTTTTTATTTTCCAAAGGATTTAAGAAAGGGTTGTATAATTCCCAAGAGTTAAAAAAAAATAAATGCTCCCAAACTGCAATAAATCATGCCCAGCTTTCTACTCACCTGAAGCAGTCAGGTCTACCATTAGAGTACACATCTACCTGTCAGATATATCACTTAACCATGCATTGACTCTCCTTTCAGTTCATGTCCTCTTGTGCTCTACCTGACCCTGACCACTGAACCTCCAAGAGTCTCTCTAAAGGAGTATTCCTTATATATGATTCAGACACAGGAGGCAAGCTGAAGTGGCAGTAAATAATACCGAAGGGTAAAAATGTAAGTAAGAAGATAGCATATATCTCGGGTGGTTTCAGTAAACCATGCACTGATCTGGAACTCTACACCAACCAATAAAAAAGCAGAAGGGATGGTCAAGGCAGCCAATTAATCAAACGACAAGGTGAAGGCTACATGGTCCCTGTGACGCCATTTACTGTGTACTCAGGCTTGGCGTGTAGCGAACACATGCATACACAGGCATTTCACCCCTTTCTTGTCATTTACTTCAGCTTTTGGACTGGACTCTGAAGTGTTCACACGATCTTGCAGGGGACTATTCATGTCTTTAATAATGCACACAACACAGAATGGGTGAACATTTGTGGTGAGTTCTGCTTTCAAGGTTTCTTTTATACAAATATAGGACTTGTCTGGTAAATGCCTGTTCTGATACAAAAACAGTTTTTTCTTTCATAAGCTGTCAACCCCACCTTCTCTTCTAGAAGGAAATGGTTGTTTGTCAAGATAAAACTATCTTGTAAAAAAAGAAGAAAAAGACATATTTTAGACCATTTCCATTTCCAATGGCAGTCTCACTATTCCAAGTGGTTTCGTTTTTTTTCACTGTGACTGTGAAAGGATGGAGGAATTTGATGTAAGTACTGCTGAACATTTTCAGACAGGTCCCCAAATGAGACTATGATTAAGTCACACTGAGGCACCAGGGCTCGATAAACTTGGAGTTTCTTGGGGACCCAGGAAAATTAAAAATGTTTTATGTCTCCGATCACACAGTCACACAGCTGCCAGAATTATATCAGAAATGTTTTCAAACACTGAAAGCATTTTCCCTAATCTCTGTATCTCTGCATTTTAATTGTCAACAGAAATAATAGAATAATTGAGGACGGTGTCCAGTAAAGATGGAACTGGGAGTTAATGTCTCTGGAAACAAGCCCAGGTAGTTGGCTGCTCTCTCCTGTCTGTTTCCATTTGTACAAAAAGTACACTGCTCTATCTATCTATCTATCTATCTATCTATCTATCTATCTATCTATCTATCTATCTATCTATCTATCTATCTAGCATCTATTTATTATTTTTAATACACACCACCTGAAAGCATAATTTAACAGAGCAAAATTTAAAACTCCTTATAAAAACCTGAGATAATTAAATCAGGTATAGGTAACAGTTTTATTTTCTGAAAAAAAAAAGAAAAACTAAATGCACTAAATGGCCTTGGTGCTGATCATATTCAGCCTGTAAGATGACAGCTTTTGCACAAAACGCATCAGTGTGGTAGAGACTCTTACAGGCCTAATGGATGATCATATAACGTGTTATTCATTGCAGATGTATCAGTGATGGGGTTTTTGAATTGGTCCTTGGCTTCCTCCTGGTTGTCCTCCTCCGTGTCTTCAATTACACTGCAGTTCTGTCTAACCAGGCTGTAAGCCCAGTGCTCCTTCACAGCTGTGATGCGCTCCCCTGGGACCACAAACACCAGTCAGGCTTCCCGGTCACGGGTGTTTTGTGCTGTTGCTGGCAGGCTAACTAGACAAAGGTCACATTCCTGCCACACATGTCGTCAGCAGATAAATACACATTTTTAAGATGTATGTGTTGCCCACATTACACAAATGTAGTCTGGGATGGTTTTTTATTTATTTAAAGAGGTGAAGATTATTGCAAGTGTCTTTACCTAATCAAAATAATAGAGGATATTCCAACCAAGCAAGGCGGCACCAGACTCTTTGCTTTTGACCTTGAGATGTGTTCGGTTTCAAATGCCTCTTAATTCGTAAGGCTTCCCTCTCTCCTTTTACTGGATGTTAAAATGGCTGAATCGAATCTGTGCACTGGAAAACACACAAGACATACACCCTCAGCGTGTAGCAAAATCAAAATGTGATCAGCTTTTAAGAACACTTTGGCTTGCAGTTAGTTAGTTGCAGATAGGATGAGTCATCCAGGTGAAAAATACCTTCCACACTGAGTTACTTTATCTGTGAAAAGTAACAATATGACAGGTTATAAAGTATGACATCATAAAAGACAGGAACCGAAAGAAGCACAGGAAGAAATATCATCATTATATAACAACAGATGGAGAACATGATTAGCATAGAGTCGCTGCTAGTTTCATCGCTGTGTTGCAACACACGAGGATGGACTGTAATTACATCACTCCAAGAAACAGTGTCACTGTTAGTAAAAACAACCTCCATTGTCAGAAGAAATATCACAGTATAGCTAATGGAAATGTTGTAGGATAATGAATAATGATAAAGGATTAGGGTTAGGAAAGGGTTTGACATTTGTGAGTTGTACTATGCAGTGAGTCAGTGGTGTTATTTTGAGCAGAGTGAGGGTGAAATCTTACGGAGGCCCTGCAGTGCGAGTATTTATTAAAGCCAGAGTGTGTGTGTGTGTGTGTGTGTGTTTGTGATTGTGTTAGCATGCAGAGTGATCATGGGACACTTTCTTGTCTATCTTGAGATCTTGTGGAGCATTGTTGCAGCCCGCAGCTATCTCAGCAGGAGAAAAAACCCCCCCAAAAAAACCCAACAACAACACAAAACAGACTTTCTGTTCAGCTCAGCTCAGTCTGCAGGTCCACTGATCTACACATCTCACATAGACCTAGGGTGACGTGACAGGAGAGCTGATGCCTATGTTGTATTAAAAAAGGACTTTTCAGAATAGTTTTTGGTATTTTCCAAGAGGACAAAAAAGGATCTGTTTTCGGAAGTCACAAGATGAGCATACTATTACCAATCATTTAAAATCGGTGTCATGAGAGGCCATGGTTTCGTCGCCCTACTTACAAGAAAAAAAACACATTTTCTTAGGTCACTACTTTATGATTTGGAAAACAGAATCAGATCAAGTAAAACGCGGACAATTGATTTTTTTTTAACAGCTGTTTCTTATAGTCAAATGTGTTGTTGTTGTTGGATTCCCGCTCATCAAAAATTGATACCTAGCTGTTTAAAATCTCTTACGGAGCAGCAGAACAGCGGCATGTCTAATTGCTGTTTTGAAAATGAGTCAAACATGCTCTGCTTGTGTTTGCTCATCTAGGTGCTGAATCCTCAAACCAGCAGAACAAAATCATCAGTCGAAAAGCTCTCTATCAGGTTATTCATATATAAAAAACAGCCTTCAGCATTGCAAACCAGCACTAGTATGTCTAACTGCTATTTAACCATGAAAAATAAATGTCCTTGTAGCGTGTGTGATGGTTTCTGTCCTTGACTTTTCCATCAGTGGACACCAGCATTAGTAGCTTTTCAAAGGGCTGCTGAGTGGCTTTGAATAACTGTCAGGCCCTAAAGGATGGCGTGTGAGGTTAGAGAGTGTTAAATCTGCCTTTCCTGCATGGAAAGCCATTGTGCTGCTAAAGCATCTTTGAAAGCAGCAGAACACCCTGCAGATATACAATAAGCACCACTTTGGAATTGAATCATGCTGCACTGAGAAACAGATGGCGAGTGTTAGAGCAGGAAGAATGAAATGTTGACATTTTAGGTAAGGCAGTCGTGTTAAGTATCGGTTCATGTGCTCAAGCTACCTGTTACGATAATGATATGTATTGCACACCAGCAAACCTTTGTTGTCCTTTTTTTTTTTTTTTTGCAACTGGGATGTCTAGTAGCTTTGCATCTAAGCACCTGTCTGATTCAGCTATCAGCCCACTAGATACCGTTTGACATGTCAAAGTTACTTTTTCAAGCCTTCAGTTTGGATGAAATGATTAATTTCAAACCCCCCCCCCCCCGCTGTCTGTGATGAACAAAAATACATATTTGTGATTCGTAATGTTCTCAAAAATGCGACATTTTCCCAGCTAACAATGGACGGATTAGAAAGGAAAATTGCCGTTAGACATTTCTGCAATGAAATCTAAAAAGACCACCTCACACAAATATAATAGAGTTATAGTATACGGGGACAAACTGTACCGGCTTTATAAAACGTGCAAATACACTCTAAGCTTACAAATGTAAAAATGAGGGTTTCAGGGTAACTACCAAACAAACAGAGAGGGGAGATTTGTTTTGATGCATGTTGCATAAATGCTCTACTCACATCGTTTATGGGGCGGCTCTGGCTCAGTGGTAGAGTCGGTCGTCTCTCACAACCGGAAGCAACATGTTTGCTGTGTCCTTGGGCAAGACTCTTAACCCCGAAATCTTCCAGCTGCGTCGTCGTGTGGCATATGAGTGGGATTAGTTACTTCTGATGGACACTTTACATAGCAGCCTCTGCCATCAGTGAGTGAATGGGTAGATGTGACATGCGGTGTAAAGAGCGCTTTGAGTAATCAGAACACTATAGAAAAGCGCCGCACAAGCTCAAGTCCATTGACCATTCATCATTAACAACAGCTACATATAGTTTTCATACTATCCACTTCCTCCTGCTACTTCTGTGGCTGAGATTTTCAAACATTAACATCTAAGTTAACCTCACGGAAAGGATAGACATTATGCTACGATCCCGAACCGCACATTCAAGCTGCGACACCTCCGCATTCCGTCTCAACATCACAGATAATGCCGAGGTAAACGCTGTGGGATTAAACGGCGGCTGCAGTCATGGTAGCATTGATATTCTCTGCCAAGATTCTTCACTCGCCCACAGGCGTTGGATGGTGGGAAAGGGCGGCCCTCGTTTTTTCGCACAGTTTTTTTTTTCCCCAGCAGCCTATCATGAGCAGTGATGTCCGATTGGTTTGACGGAGCATGGCTTCATTCTAAAATACCTGACCTATATGCAAGGACGATCAGAATTTGAATGTCCCCTGTTTCTCCTGACGTCAGCTGTATTCGGGAGGGGTCAGATTTTGCCCTTTAGCCACGCAAGTTCTGTTGACTGATTTGAAACAAGAGGTGAAAAAAAGAGGACGTCTCAGCACGGGTTGGGCTAACATTTGACCTGCTCCCAGACCGGTATTCCTAATACTGGACCTTTTTTTTCCCTGTCATTTTATTTCATCCGATCAATCCATTTTTCTCCCATGATGACCCAGCATTATTCCTTCACTTGCTGACAGTGAAAGCAAACACTTTTCTTTTTAACAGGCAAAAACCTCAAGCAGTACCTGACTCATCGGTGAACAGCCACATGGGGTTAGGCCGAGAAAGTGGGAGATGAAGAGAAATGGAGAGAGACACACTTACAGCAGCAAACTGCTCTGATCCACATGAGTTTACCAATTATCCATATCCTTCACATTGGTGCAATGTTTACAAGATCAGTACCTTGCTAAAACAGGCTCAGGGTTAGGGTTAACTTACCTTAGACACCAGGATGTATTTGAATGTGATTCTTTTCTAGTGTGACCATGCTTCCCAGATCTTGGTCTTGTATGTGGCCCTTTAACCCATCATGATAACGCAATAGTGCTTTCTCTTCTTAAAAAAATAAAACCAGATGGTACCTATTCTCCTGAGTTGGGTTTTTTTGGTTTGCTTGGCTGCCGATTGAAATATGCACGCTGTGTATGCATATTTTATATCCACATGTTTTGCTCTTTGCAAAGTGGACAGAGGCTCCACTGAAACACTGAGTTGTGGCTGAACTGTGCAAGGTGTACCATGTTCAAGTGAAGATTACCAGTGGATGGTAAAATGAAGTGCCTATGCCATGTGTAGGCTAACCTCATGTGATTTAGTTACCATGGCAACCTGTATGAGAGGATATATTGTGCCTGTATCCCTTTTTATTTTTTGTCCGACATATGTTTTTGTCCCCGTCATGATAACATTGGCTAACATTGATATGGCAGGCTTTGTTTTAAACGTGCTGTTTACCGTAAAACAGTAACCTTCTCACTCAGATTGTATGTGGGAGATAGAATGACTGTGTGTGTGTGTTAGTGTGTGTGTGTGTGTTTCAAAAGGGAGAGGCCAGCTGGATGGGTCTGGTATTAGGTTACAGAATGGAGTAGTTTCTGCTCTATGACTGTCTCAGATCAATTAAAAGGGAGAGTCGGGCAGAAAGTGAGGGGGGTGACGAAAGAAGTGGAGTGAATGAGGAAAGAGGAAATGACTGAACATTTAGCTGACAGGTGGAGGAGGAACAGAGGGAGGAGGAGGGACTGAGAGGTAAAAGATTTTTTTAAAAAAAGGACGAGGATATTGCAGGGACGAGGATGTAATGAAACGGCTCTAGCAGCGCAATAACCACAAACGCAGCTGTGTCACCAGAGAGTGATTCTTAAAGGAATACGCTAATGCTCGGACACATAAGCACTCTGGTTTGATCATTTTAAGTGTCACCTGTCTGTGTGTTCACTTATAAATGTGCTCCTCTTCTTGTACGGCAGAGCATAGCTGAGAAAGCAAATGAAATAAAACATAAAAAATGCAGAGGTGACGTATTATGAATCCCTCTAGAAGGAAATTGGTAAGAAGGATTTATTTCAGATTGGATGTTACACAAAGAGCAGAAAGTACGTCCAAATATTTGCGGTGATTTACAGCCTCCTCTGGCTAAATCAAGAACAAGAAAATGTGAGATTTATCTTCTCATTTTTCACATTTCCTTGTGTGTGAAGAGCTGCAGCAGCGGTGTGAAAATAAAAACCCTGAGCCTGATAAATACACTGCACAGCAAACCAACAGATTATTATTCTACAAGTGAGGGTTGCAAAGCTGCTAATCAAATGTTGAGGATGTCTCCAGCTGAGCTAACCATCTCCAATATTTGTTTACTTACTGTCTCCAATTTACGTTTACATTTGGCGCAGCAGATATTGCATGAACAGGAGAATTTTAATATCGTAAAATATCTTGAAAGTCATTCAGCGGTCGAGCAGAATTCACACTTGCGGATACAAGAGGAGACGTGTCCAGTTGCCATGTCTGCCTGTGAAATCTATTTATTGAAAGTGATTCAGCTGATTACAGGGAGAGTAGGCACCTAATCACTACAAGCAACAAAGCATGAAGACGTGAACCACAGTCTCCAACACCACGGCTCTCTGTTCATTGTGCTGTGCGGTGGAAATGTATATTATTAGTAACATTGGATTATTTAAAGATGGGTTTAGCGCACCACTTAATCTTTTTTGCCATGGCTTACCCTTCTCTAACTGCTTTTGTAAAAGAGAAAATTAGATTTTTCTGTCTGTGCACCCTTTGAATTCAGCCCGTGTAGACTTTGTGCTATAGTATGTTTTTCAATCACCTGGAAATACTGAACTGTTTTTATTCATTGAAACAGTTGTGGAGACTGAAATAGCATTGGCATTAAAGTTAAGTCTAAAATCCAGTCTTCTTTGAGCTATGTTTTTGTCTTCACTTACTTCTTAGTGAAATTTCTGACCCATTAGCTTCCAAACGCATCACTAGGTTAGCCACTAGTTTAAGCTATAGCTGCTTATTTTGTTTGATAACCATTGAGTGATGCTCTAGTCCAAAGTGTGGGCAAAAAGTATATTTATATGAATAATCACTACAAACAAGTGACAGATAAAATTACTTTTTTCATTTTGGACGAACCACACCTCAATAGCCACCTGTAGCCTGTTGTTTTTGTAAGTTAGCTGCTAAATGATAAGCTACGTTGATAAGCTAGTTGCTTACTTGGTTTGGGTTTAAGGTTAGCATTCTGTAAAAGCACTGGTAGCTTCTTGTCTTTTGATACTTAGAGGCTAAATGCTCAACTATGTGGATAAGCTTGTTGCTAAAGCTGTTGATGTCATAAAAGAAACAGAAAAAAATGCTAAAAATCTCCTTTAAGAACGTCCAGTCCTGCGATAATTCCAATGACTAGTTTTGGCTCGTTTTGTGCTAAAGATCTTCTTAAGTCTGTGGTGCAGCTGTGACACTGCCGCTCTGAATTCATTTTCCATGTCCAGCTTTGATCTGTATTTTGTGTTGGATTGAGGCAACTGCAAAAAACCTATTTCACACAGGTAGCATGTTGGCACTAGCCCGAGGGGTGAGCTATGACTCATCACATTTAGTAGTTGTGACGTGTGGTGCAGGTTCATCATCAGCCCTGCGTTTACCTGGAAGTCCTCGCACAAAATATGCCATGCTTTGCCTGCAGTGCAAAGCTGTGTTGCATTGTTTTCATTAAGCATCTGAAAATACAAGTAGTCATTTAAAGAGCTGATTTCAATTCATCAACAGAAAAGACAAAAACATAAAATTAATGAATCCAACTGAAAAGTATCTCTGCCTAAAACCTTTTTTTTCCACTCAGGGTTTTCCCCCCAAAATTAAAAAAAACACATAAGCACTGGTTGCATGTTCCTTTATTACAATGAACACTGGGTACTGTAGTTTATTTTGAGTCTAAGTAGTCATTTAAAGAGCACACATCAAGCGCATCATTGGACCCAAATAACACTAACACACTTTCATTTGTGCTGATGTAATTTTTTATTCTGAAAATATAAAACGGGTCTTCTCTGTGCTGTTTTTGCAGTTTAAATTCTAGTATTTTACACGACTTATTGAAAGGATGATCTGTTCATAATTTGCTGATATCTATTGTTAACATGATGGGCAGACACTCTAGAGAGGATAACAAAATAACACTTAGCGGGTCCTCTTTCCCCTCCATATTTCTTCAAGCATGATCCGCTTGATAATCAGTGACATACTGTACATACAACTCTGTTTACAGGATATATGCTAACGCCCAGGCGGGGGACTTTACCTATTCTTGGTACCATCACCAAATGGTGGCTTCCAAGTATTTCCTGCTCTAAAGCAGCAGGATGATTTGTCCTGTTCTTTCTTGGCAGGTAAATAGCTGTTTACTCTTCGGTGATGGGAGCCGGGATGTAGTCAATCACGGGTGATAACATCCCTGCACCTTCTTCATTCTAATCACGGCGTGTATAAGCAAGTTAAAGGACAATGTACTGCACCTGTTTCCCAGACAGTTAGTCAGGTCGTGGATGTGTTTATGTTTATCGGGAGGATTAGATTATTTAGAGATAGACTTAAAGCACGTCACTTAAACCCCTTAAGGTGATATTTATACTGTTCTGACTTCCACACTGCACTTTCTGATTGCTGTTGCTTCCCTTCACTATTTATAACCAAGTCTTTTTCCTGCTTGGCTCCTTTATCTGCCTCGATCGCCCTCCCGCCGTCTCACTCTCTCTCTCTCTCTCTTTCCCCCCTCCCTCCCCATTCTCTTTTACTCCCTGCGTCACTGAATCTGTGCATTGAGCATGAGTGTGTGTGTGTGTGTGATGACAGAGATGCAGAGGCGGCTTGCATGGTAGCTAAAACAGAAGCTGTCTCTCTCTATCACACACACACACACACACACACACACACACACACACACACACACACACACACACACACACACACACACACACACACACACAGCCCCAAACAGAATAACTGTTATTTAAAGACTAGAGCAGTACTTGCTCATTTGAGGAGGGGGAGAAAAAAAAATCGCTCAGAGAGATTGACGGTTTGGAGGAAAGGAGGGGTGGGTAAGATGGAGAGAGTGAAGGGAGGGAAAGAAGGGAGGTACCTAGTGATGGAAAGATAAGAGAGAGAGGCAGGAGGAGAGCTAAAGGGGATGATGTCATCTTTTAACCCTATACCGCTCCCCTTCTCCTTTCTGTTTCCTCCCCAGATTCTTCCTCCGCTCCTCTCTGTGTCTTTCTTCAGCAGGACTATATTTAGATTTGTGCAGCTGTGAGTGTGTGTGTGTGTGTGTGTGTGTGTGTTTGTGTGTTGATGCTGTTGCAGGGCGCTCGGCACTGCTCTGTCTTATACGGCGTCGCTCTTTTTGCCAAATGCTTCCCCTCTCCTCCTTTCGCTGCCACCATCTTTTCAGTGTCACAGGCTGTCGTTCCCTCACTCTGGTCCGCGTCATCTTTAGTATCAGCCTCTCCACCCTCCTTGCATTCACAGTAAATGTCCAGATAGAGTTCACTATTTTATCTTATTGTCAATTCATCAACAGAAAAGACAAACACATAAAATTAATGAATCCAACTGAAAAGTATCTCTGCCCAAAACCTTTTTTTTCCACTCAGTGTTTTCCCCCCAAAATTAAAAAAACACATAAGCACTGGTTGCATGTTCCTTTATTACAATGAACACTGGGTACTGTAGTTTATTTTGAGTCAATCCTACATACACAGCATCCT
Source organism: Labrus mixtus (assembly GCF_963584025.1). NCBI lineage: Eukaryota > Metazoa > Chordata > Actinopteri > Labriformes > Labridae > Labrus > Labrus mixtus. The sequence continues at coordinate 14,529,774 of NC_083634.1, read as the reverse complement.
GCAGCAAATCATTGCTAGTAGCCTACAAAATGTGGATTAAACCGCCACAGAAAGTAGTCCCCCAAGAAATTACATTTTGTTCCTGTTTGAGTTATATTTCAAAAAAATCTACAGTATTAGCAGTAAAGTTAATATTTTTTTTTGCCTTTTTTCATTCTTTTGGTTGCTTTTTCTCTAACCTTTTTCTCATCGACACAAAAAGAGAAAGATTCCTGGCGTGGCGGTCAAATGTGCTTCACCACTTGCTTTTTTTTTTCTTGCTCATTAAAACCAAGCGGCAACCTCCGCTGTTGAAAATTGAAGCAGATGCAAAAGTGCTAAATCCTGCAGTTTTTTTTTTCGCCTGCTTGAGGCTGGCTGCAGAAGTCACAGTTACATACTGCATGGTTTAAAAAAAAAAAAAAATTGGTCTGATAAGCTCGTGTCTGGGTTGGCAAACACAGTACAGGGAGTGAGTTTTTTGATAACTTTTGAACTGATGAGCTTCAGTCAATTAATCGATTTATTTGTCACATGTTATTTAAAATACAATTACAGGTGATTGAGGGAGAGGTTACAAAGTGAAGAGCGGCATGTTGTCATGGAAAAATCATTCACACATGGCACAACCAGTACTATCTGCAAAAACCAAACAAACTAAATCCACAGCATGAATCTAACAGAGCAATGTTTCTCACACCGCTGTCACTGTCACCCCCACCAACAATTTGTGTTCAGCAACCTGGATCAGTTTCAAAATATAATATATATATTTTTTTTTCATCAGAGTTTGTGAAAGAAGAGTAGGCTGCTAACCTCGCCCAGTTCATGTTTGTGGAGAGACATTTATCAGGAGACTTCTCTAAATGTCTGGCAGTTTAATGTTTTATAGGCAATAATAAAGCACTCCTCTGTACGTGCAGAAACACAATCATTCATTAGTTATTAAACTGAATCTGTCTTTTTCTTTTGTTACTGCTGTTTTACCATCTACAGCTCCTATTTCAGACAAAGAGGGAATCTCTCATTGAGCGTGCGCTGCTGAGGTTTAACACGTCATTTTTCCAAATACACCAAACAAATGTGAGTTAACCTGCAGGTAGACTTTACTGGAACTTTCTTTTATTACTTGTTTGCCCATTTGGTCCTCACTGAGATAGGTTCATACACATCCCAGATTAGAGAGAGAAAAGTGTACAGCTAGCTGAGTTGTGTTTTCATGCCACAGTATCCTGGTTTCCATGGAAATACCTACTTGGTGTTACATATTCCTGGTGCTCAAAAGTTGGTTAAATACACAGACAAGCTTTGCTAAATAGGTGTTATAATGATTTCAAAGCCCACACTTTTAGCCTCTTAAAGTGGTAGCTGTGAACATTGCATTTAAATGTGATCACTTTTTTAAAAATGAATCTTCCAATGTCTTTATTTCGTTGGCAAAACAACGTATTATGATATTACCAGAAGTTTTAAGGCAATGTAAGTATCTGTTATGAGTCATGTTCCTGCCCAACACTGTTTAACTTTTCTGAAAGTTGGGTTTCACCTTAAGGGAAAATATTGAGAACATGTGTTGTTTAATGTTCCTCTCAATGTACAAAGTAGCTTACTTTGAGTGTCAGCTCTATGATTCTGCGCAGGTGCCGTACCAAAGGTTGAAGAGGTTTGTTAACTAAAAAAGCTCCATGTCAAATGTGGTGAGGGTGAACCAAAAGTAATTCTGAAGGCCTAACAACTTAAAACAAAGGGCAGAAACACACAACAATGCTCTGAGATAAATGTTGTGAGTATTAGTGTTTTGCTTTCACATTACAAGTGGTGATGTAAAAAAGGTCACAGCAGAGAATGAGTTCTTAATAATATAAGGGGACTAAAAGACAGTCATTGAAAAGTTAGTTACTTGAGAAGATATTCTGGCTCACAGTCATGAAGATAATCTGCCATCTAAAGTTTAAAGCATTTTCAAGATCACTGATTTTAACATGATTTTATAGTTGTGGTAATGCAAGTATAAAGGTGTGCCATGTTGACATTTGGAGTGCACTCCTGAGGAGTAAGTGAAGGCACACAAATTCACAACATGAATTTAATGTGCATTCAAGATTGAATCACGGCTAAGCTTGTTGCTCATTCAAAACACCAATTTGTATTGTCAGAGACGTGAAAAAGCTCAGTATAAATGACTCACTCGCCGTGATTATGATCTTGGTGGATATTCTAATCAGCGCTCTGACATGATATTAAAAGCTGTTTCAAATGAATGGGTCTGGAGCAACCTGCGTTGACCTAATAATAGCACAGCCACGAGCAAAACTGCAATCGCTCAGCAGTACCTCACGTTTGTTTCCTTACCGCCGCATTGGGCAACCGGCTTCTGAGCCGTTTCTTTTTTCTTCCAAGTTTACCATTTGCCTTAAAACGGGGCAGCTGTGCCTCAGTGGTAGTTGGTCTTCTCTCAACCGGACGGAAAGAAGGTTGGGGTTTTGAATCCCTGAACTGGATCAGTGCTGATAGGCAGTCACTTCACGCAGCAGCCTCTGCCATCAGTGTGTGAATGGGTGATTGGGACATGTAGTGCAAAAGTGATTTGAGTAGTCAGAAGAGAAACGCGCTATACATTCTAAGTATATTTACCACTTCCAAAAACATGTACGGGGCTCTTCCTGTTTCATCTCCCTCAATCTTCCTCTTTTTTCCTTCTTGTCGTTTTATTCTCTTCACTCTTTCCCACACTTGCTCTCATGTGACCCACCAAGTTCTTTTTCTCAACGCTCTCTATCTCTCTGTGTCCAGAACATACATACATTCTTCTTCTTTCCCTTCGTCTCCTCACCGCACTCTGTTCCCATTTTTTTTCCTCAGTCCCAGCACATCTTCATACAATTACTTTCCATTAAAAATGGATTAGATTTCACCTTCACAGTGTGTCTACAGAGGGAGAACAAGAAGGGAGGGATGGAAGGAGAATACAGAGAAAAGGGGCGCAATGAGAATTCAGTGGAGAAAGGAAATGGCAGATAAGAAGGATGAGGGGAAAAAAAGATAAAGAAAAACAGGAAAGAAAAAAAAAGGAAAGGATGGACCTCTAAAATAGGCAAAGACCAATCAAGAGTAAGGACCACATCAATACTGAAGCTGCAGCTACTTTGAAGCAAAGAACAACACATTTATAGGTGTTTGTTGGTCTCCTTGTAGAGGCACAGATTTGTTCTCAAAACTAAGTCAGGACAAATAGTTCAACAACTCTTAAACTTTTCACACTTATTTTTCCTCACAAATGGTTTGAAAATTGTGTGAATGTGGTTGTCACACCTTTGGTCAGTCGCTGAGAAATGGCTGCAATTCTCAATAACAAATTGACCGCTCAGTATTGCTCAATGGACAGGCTCATGCATGTCAACACTAGCTGTAAATAGGGCAAAAAGGAAGGTTGAAGAAACCCCCAAAAAAAGATGTTGGCACAAGTCCTGTGCTGATGGTTGAACTGAAAAAATAATATGGAAAACCAGTCGTGTTATTCTGACTATACACAAATAGCATACCATCATCTGCATATATAGCAAGCAGAAGTCCAGAGAAAAATTCCAGTCGTGGTTTTTCTGACTAAACATGAATAACACACCATCATCTGCATATATAGTGAGTCTTACTGTACTGTTCTTAATCTTAACTAAAGTTTGCCCCAAATATAGAAAGTTTTCTTGATTAGTTTGAGTTTTGTAAGATTTATTTGACGCACTTTATCAAACAGTAACTTGATAAGTTTGTTATTTTTTAGGCTTTCGATAAATCACTTTGTGAAAACAGATCCCTTTTTATAAAAGCATCTGTAGTATGGAATCAGGTCCAAGTCATATTTGATAGACTCATGACCACTTTGATCGTACTAGAGTGTGTGTCTTGCATCTTGACACATGAAGCAAATGTCAGTCCTTGTCTATTGTTGTGAAGGCCAGTGCCAACGGGAGCAGATGGTCCTGGTGTGTCCCAAAGAGGTGAGGAGGCCTGGGGTTGGAAGAGCTCCAGTCGGCCCCCCTTAACCCTCGTGTTTTCCCACCTTGGGGTTAAGAAGGGTTAAATGTAATCTGCTCCTGCTGTTAGTGTGAGTGCGTATGTGTGTCTTGGAGAATGGATCATCCCCCTTTCCTTCTGTACAGTTAAGTCTAGACTGCTCCCGTCCTTTCCAGAGCCCTCAAAGTGCACTGAATTACCAGTATACACGGAATTACCAGTATACACTGAATGACCAGTATACACTGAATTAACAGTATTACCAGTATACACTGAATGACCAGTATACACTGAATTACCGGTATATTTGGTAGACCATATAAGGGCCAGTGTGAGACCACTTTTCTCTTTGTGGTGGAACATGAGTCAGTGTTTTGTTTATTTTTTTAATTTCTGTGTACCAGGGGGGCGGCGTTCATCAAATAGTCATTGTTTTAAATCACCCACTTTTTTTAAATTAACTCAGGAAACAGTGATGCCTTCATATATATCCTACCAAGCTTACATTTATAACATAAGGAATCATAAATAATGGGATTTCCCATTTTAACCATTATAGTATGGCATAAAGGATAACAATGACTGTGTTGGTCATTTTGGCGCCTTAGTCCATACGAAGTGCAATAGAATTCATGCAGACATTCATTGTCCCAAGAGGGTTAATCCCTTTGGCTTTAGTGAACTTTTATTTAATGTGTTCAAAGCACTCAGGACAAATTGTAATTACTGTGGTGAGCCTTAAACCTTTGATATTCCACCATCATTATAGATCATAATTTAAATTTTAAATGACATTTTCGACAGTCAGAGCTCGACTTTGTGACAACAGAAGTGATCTAAAGCCATGTTTCCTTAGGGTCATGTTCAGACCATACTCTTACTTTTAAATAACATTCGTGAGAATTACCACTTCCGGGTTTGAAATTCCCATGTCCTAGTTTGGGAATGTTACTCCCTGATTTGGTAAAACTGATTTGCAGGTTTTTTATATACACTTCTGGGTTTTTTTGTAATTTACCTTCCAGTGTTTTCGGGTTTCCACGACCCTGTTTTCCAAACTAGGTAGTAAGTGGAAATTTCAAACCAAGAAATAAAAATTCCAGACCCAGAATTGTCTCTTCAAAACCCATGGAGTAAGTTTTCCAAACCATCAAAAACACCTTGAAAGGAGAATATTTTCTGAGATATTTCAGGTCTTTGTAATCATCTATTTCAATATATGCCAGCATTATATTGCTCATACTAAAACTCACACCCGTCTTATATAGGCTATACGTTTATAAATCCGGGATATTTCACAGCTATATTAAGCGATCGAGTCATCAATCATCTGGTTACTCATGGAAAAAAAACAAGCATTCCCATTCGGCTGCTGTCAAAGCCTGTAAATCTCTTTTTTGCTTTGTATCCTTTTTTCCCCTTTTTCTTATAGTTTGCGAGATTAGCTGTTAAGTTTTACACCCCCAGGCCCGATCAATCAATTTAAAACTCACTGCATGTGTTCAGTAATCCACGGGCATCAGCTACTTACTCTACATCTGTGAAAGTGGTGTTTTTGGAGGTACAATGTTTTAATCTGACTGCAGGCAGCAGGTTGTTTCATTGTGACGAACAGGTCTGGAGAACGATTCTGACAGGTAATAGGACTGAGATACAACACAGGCCTCTGGAGGAAGGTGTGTGTGTGTACGTCTCTGTGTGTGTGTGTGTGTGTGTGTGTGTGTGTGTGTGTGTGTGGATGGATTCAAGCCTCTGTGTGAGTGGGTGTGTACAAAAGTGTTTGTGGAGTAATAGTCTGCTCTCTTTCCCTCATTACATTTGAAAGAAGAACCGGCCATCTCTGTATACTCCAACCCTCCCACTTTGTCAAACGTTTCACTATTAGACACAAAGCGCCTTTCAGGAAACCCATCTGACTCATCTGGCCCAGCAGCATCACCTTTTTGTTGTCCTTTAACCCCCAGTGTCTCACACACCTCTGCTTTCTGTCTCTTTCTGTCTTCCTACCTACCTCTCAATCATACAGACGCCCCGGTGGCAGAGTTACATGACCTGTTCTGTAAGAAGCTGCAGCAGTGCTGCGTGCTGTTTGATTTCCTGGACTGCGTGGCCGACCTGAAGGGGAAGGAGATCAAACGTGCGGCACTCAACGAGCTGGTGGAGAGTGTGGCCACAAGCAGAGGAGTCCTCATAGAGCCTCTGTATCCAGAGGCTATAAAGATGGTATGTGGGGAGGAAGATATGGGGGGAGGTTGAAGGTATGGATGATGTGATGGACATATGAGTATTTAAATCACAAGTAAGCATAATAAATTCAACCAGACTATGAAAAACAATGATCATAGTGGATGAGAACAGGACAAAGCCAGGTGAATATTTACATAGAACAGCTGGAAATCTTCACACAGCAGGAAAATAAGCTAAGAAAGAGGGATGGGTGAAGGAAGGAAAGAAAGATAGACAGAAGGTAATATGCAGGCTTCAAAGAGTATGAAGAAATGAAGCGAGAGAGAAAAAGAGAAGGTGAATGAGTGGTGGAAAAAAAGGAAAGGAGAGCTAAAGTGTTAGCAAAGGGCGCTTAGTAGCAATAGGCTGCACAGATGGCGAGTAAGAGAAGGGTGGAGAAGGAAGATAAAGCGTGAGTGAGTGTGGTGGACAGCACGACAGAGCTGCAGAGGTCCCAGAGGATATGAGGAAGGAGGAAACGGAAAAAAAAGGGGATTGAGGACGGCAATTAAAGTAAGCGGAGAATATGGCTGGTGTTATGAAGTCACTATACACAGAGGATGTGAAAACGCTGATAGCACACAGGATAGGATTAAATGGCTGAAGCTTTTAAGTGTGTTTAAAGAGACGTCGGTTAGATTCAAAGTCCCAGCTGAAAATAAATTAAATGTAAGGCAAAGACAAAACATGTGCAGAGCCAAAATACTCCAACTGAAACAATGAAATGTTGTGGATTTCTTTTCTGATCTAAGTTCTGTCAATTTGACAAATATCATGAATACATCCTTCCTATATCATTTAGGATAATATATTGCATCTACTCAATGCAAAAGTTGCTGCAGCATACAAGCCAATAAAGTCAAATGTCTAGAGTTAAGGAACAATGGGACTTGAATGAATAAGTCATTAAGTTGAATAAATAAGATGTGGAGGATGAATGGAGCAGGAAAGAGGAAGGAACCCATCAGTTAAAGAGAGAGAAGATGCTGTGGTGTGTTTTCAGATTAATGTCGGGACAGCTGTATTTTTTATTTTTACAATGACTATACAAAATGATTGGGTTGTTATGTAGCCATGTGAAATTAGCCATATCCTCCTGCAGGGAAAAGTTTTACTAATGCAAACAGATGAGAGAGAGAAAAATCTGAGAAGAAAATCATGCTCAACGGAGGCGTCGGGACTCAGCACATTTGCTTTTTGCAATAGGGTTTATGCACTAAATGGCCAGTGGAAATGCATTTGTTGAATAAATCATGACATAGCGAGCAGTCATGTTGCATGGCTTATTAGTTCTCCTCCATCGGCAGTCTGCAAACAGCATCAAATATGGCCGACCATAGCTGAAGAGAAAAAGAGGTTGAACCTTTTTTTTTTTTTTTTTTCACATTTGATTGTAGTGCTTTTATCTAATATTTTTGCGCAGTACCTCCTACTACTTTACACCCGTTATAGCTGATAGAAACCAATCGAAGTCTGCTTTAAATCAAAGACTCTTGAAGACTTGAAAGTTGGATTGAAAATTTGATCTTGGATTTATACTGAGGGACGATTTGGTGTAGCAACAAAATAAATTAAAAAAAATGATTTTTTATGACAATACTCTCACTGGACAGTAAAAAATGTTCAAACAATTAATCATAAAGCAAGTTTTTTGAAAGTACATCTACTCAGAGGTTTACCAACAGGTTTGGAAACATTAAGCAGGATGTGCTGTTTAACGTTTGGTTCTTTGTAAATGTCTCTTTTTCTTGTTTGTATTTCTTATTCCCCCCTTGTCCCATATCTGGATTCACACCCCTCATTAACCGTCATCAATTTTCATCTTTTCCCACTTCTGATTGTTTTTCCTCGCTCTCCTCCTGGTCTTTCAGATCTCTGTAAATATCTTCCGGACTCTCCCACCCAGCGAGAATCCAGAGTTTGACCCAGAGGAAGATGAGCCCACACTTGAAGCCTCCTGGCCACATCTGCAGGTACCACATACAAAAAAAAAAAAAAAAAAATCCTATTGTGTTAGATCAATGGCTGTATGGTTCATGCATTTTCTGCAGAGGTAATGGAAGAAGAATGGAGGGAAAAATGTGTTCTCTTTTAAAAAAAAAAATCTTCGGGACTTTGAAGTTGTTCTGTGCTTGTTTTGTTATTAAGGTGAAACTCAGCGCAGTGTCAGTAACAACCATGACAAATGGGCCCTTGGATATGTTGTACATCATACTTTGGGAGAGCAGACTAAGCCATAATGCACACAACTCCCACCTGGTGTTGCTGTTAATGCAGCGTTCAGCATTATCTCCTCGCAGACATACTGTAACTGACTCACAGGTCGCTTTACATCAGTTAAATCTGCTGTTTAGAGCAAAAAGGAAACCTGTTTTATCTTCCTGAATAACAAACAGAGATCTAGCCAAGCAGATGAACTCTTATTATATGACCTGAGATGGTTGTCTCAGTGACATTTGGGGGGTTGTTGTCAGTCATTAACCTTGAGTACAAACACATTATTGCGAGGTCCTCGTCCTTGGAATGAAAATCTTTCTCGCTTATTTGTAGCCTATTTTGAAATCATCATCATTGTTAGTCTGTTTTTGCACAGACAGAGAGTGGTGTGATATTCCAACTCACTGCACCACAATGAATAATTCGCAAAGTGTCAAACTATTCATTTTAGAAACTAACACACACACACACACACACACTTAATTATGTCTTTCGCTGGTTGTGTCCCTGTTAGCTGGTGTACGAGTTCTTTCTGCGTTTCCTGGAGAGCCCAGACTTCCAGCCCTCCATGGCCAAACGCTACGTGGACCAGAAGTTTGTCCTGCAGGTAATCTTCCCCTTTCTCAAAGAGTCAGTGAGTCACATCTAAAGCTCCGAGGGGTTTCTAAAATCCTGATCAATAGTAAAGTATTACAAATGGAGCCTGGTTATTTGCACGCTGTCAAGCTCCCTACTCTGTTGTCAATTTAAAAACCCATATGCAGTTATTTTTTTGTACAAGTTAGAACATTTTGAGAATAACCTTTAGTCTAATTAATCCTGTAAAATATATTCTCTGCTGTAAGAGTAGACACAGATACTCAAGATGTATAAAACTAGTCTCTATTTTTTTTTTTTGTGTGTGTTTATTGAGGGGTTACTGTAGGTCTATAGTTAAAAAAAACACAATTTATTTTCAATTTCATGTTAAAACTTGGATACAGAAGTGTGAATGTTTGAGAATACAATCAGAAAAGGTTCCCACAGTCTCCATATTACAAAAAAAAAAAAAAAACCCTGTATTTGAGTCTGTGATTCTCATGTGTGTTGCGTATAGCTCCTGGAGCTGTTCGACAGCGAGGACCCCAGGGAGAGGGAGTACCTAAAGACCATCCTGCACCGCGTCTATGGAAAACTACTGGGCCTCCGAGCCTACATCCGCAAACAGATTAACAACATCTTCCTCAGGTAGAGTCCGCCTCCCACCTTCCTCCAATACCCAGGGCTTCAAGGTGCTATTTATAGCGTTTCAAAAAAGTCAATAAATCAAGCATTAGCAAACAGAGAGCATCAGAAGGGAGAACTGCCGGGTTTACTCTCTATCTGTAATGCATTTTGTTTTAGTTGGTGCATCGCTTGGACAAATAAATCACGATATCACAGCACAGAACGATTTGTGGTCGTCCTCATAAGATTCTGGTCTTTAATTTTAATACATCACGTTGAATGTTAGGCCAAATTAACTGCTCTTTAGCTGCATCAGTACTAGTGTCTTGTTTTTTTTTAATTAACCGCCATTGGTGATGGCCTTGCAAAAAAAATGTTCACATATTTGTTGATTATATTATAGAGTGATAGATTTGCTGACTCTGAAGTCCAACTGGGAGGACAGACATTAACACTTAGAGCGGCTTTAAAATGCTTTCTGTACCACCTATAAAAGGCAATAACACAAAGGAGAACGGGAGACGTGAAGCATCTTTTGAGAAGCAGTGTCGACATGTAAGGGAATATTTCTTACTAGTTTTTTTTTTAGTCGTATTCTCAGATAAAGTCGTATCCTGCCACTCATGCAAGCAGGCACACACACACACACACACACACACACACACACACACACACACACACACACAAGGCATGTACAAACATGACTGTGCTTAATTCACTGAATCAGCCATCCTGCATCCATCCTTAGAGCGAACTGGTTGTGTGATTTGTTTAACAGCTCTGACAAACAGGACTGCAGTGATTTACATCACCGGGTTTCATCTTTTTTTTTTGACGAGTTGTGTTTGAAATGTTTTGTTTGCGATGTAATGCAAAGCCAGGAGAGCTGCAGTGCTTCAAATAGTCCTATTATCAATGTGTGGAGTAAACTGATTTTAGTGTCAAGATATAGTGAGCGTAAATCGGTTCATGTGGAGTAGTCCTTCATTTCTCTCTCACATGACACAATAACAAAGGTAACATGGTTGTATATCAGACATGGTGCGTCGTTATATTGATCAGTCATCTTTTCCTGCCGGTTTTTAATTTCTAGAATTGCAGTGATTTTTAACTTTTTGAGAAACTACAAACACTAGTTACCTGATCAACTGATGAATCATTTCTCCCTCTCTCTCTCTCTCTCACTCTCTGTTTTATCGGACGTTCAGGTTCATATATGAAACTGAGCACTTCAATGGAGTCGCGGAGCTTCTGGAAATCCTCGGCAGGTATGTGTCCTCCATCATGCACACACACACACTTGAGAGCGTATACTCTGTACACCGGATGAAGGCACACTTCTTAGGATGTAGGAACACGGCCTGCAGTTACAGTTGAGTGTGAACAGAAGAACACATTTACTACCGTACTGTGGTTGCCCAGCTGCTCACATGAATGAGACAGCTGGGCAACCCAGTGACTTCAGCAAACTACAGAAGAAACAGTGAGAAAGCATAAGCACCACTGCAGCTGCTCAACACAACAAAACAACGTGCATTTATTTTTTCTCTTTTTTAAGGGGTATAAACACAACAGTAATATCAAGCCGGATGGTTTTACACATGAGATGAATTACAAGTTAAGTAAAGATGGAAAGTAAGAAGAGGGAATGTAAATACATAAATAAAAGATGACTGAGGTTTTTGTAATCTATTGCTGGAAGCCAGTTGGAGAATAAAAAGGAAGAAGGAGTTGAAGTGTGTGCAAGAAAGGAAGCTTAAATGATATGCATAGGATGGCAGGAAAAAAAGAAATGTGAGATAAAATGTCAGTTAAAGTCACTGCTTGTTGAAATTTCTGAGTTTGTTTCCGGACTTTCCCGGTTGTATTAAGATTTAGAATGTTTTAGTAAAAATCATGTTGACGTTTCTTTCATTTTCCCCTCCATAAAGCATGCTGAGGTTCAAAACATGAGACACTTTTTGATAAACCAAACCACCATTTCGCCTGGTCAAAAAAGTGAAATCAAAAAATGGACAATGACTTTGATAACTCTGGTGTCAATGATGACCAGAAAGAGACGTAGGAAGGAAAGGGAAGAAGCCAAGGTGAGAAAAGAGAGATGAAGGGAGGGTATGAGAGATGGAGATAAAAAA